>NW_026279826.1:0-1669 GCF_023373465.1 Oncorhynchus keta
AACATCCATCAGAACACCAGCCAATGGCCGGCCGATAGAGGCCTCCCAGGTGGAAAACGAATGCAAATCGGTCAGAGGAAATTAAACTGGCTGACAACAGAGGAGAACCATGGAGACGCATCGTGAAACATGAGTGGGACTGGACTGGAGAGCTAGCCCTCACCGGGGGGCTAAACAACCACCAATCGGTCGCGAAGGGACGGGCACCTTCATTGGACCAGAACCATGGTCTTTGATGACCCAAACCCACAAGGTAATAGCTGGGATAGAGCACCTGCCCAGGACAAGGCTCAATATCCTCCCACCACCAAGCTGGGAACGTGGATCAAAAGTTAGGACAACCGGACGCCGAAGGGGCTGGTCAACCCATTAAATCGGACGCTGCGGAAAATGTCCAAAATAATTAGCGTCTGAGGGGCTCACATCCCTCAAAAGTGCCCATTACTCATTTTCTATTCGGGCTGAGCAGTTTGACACCACCCCCGTCTCTCTAGGACATGGAAGTCTGTTTGTCAAAAAACCAGGTTTCCTGAAATCGCGCCGAGTACCTGTCTGAGTCCACCCGCCACTGAGTGTGTACTTACGGGCAGGCCAATCTATCGATAGAATCCCGGAATCTGAAGGGGTTTTTATGTGCTCCGCCATATTGGGCTATTTTCGGTACACCAAAACGTGAATAAATCAAAAGTACACATCAATCTGGATGGGGTTTTTTTGCATGAAATGGCACACACATAGACGAGCATTTTTCATTTAATTAAAACCGTTTTTGTATAAAATATTTTAATAGAAAATCGTGTTTTAAGTTTTGGAAAAAAAAAAGTGCATGTCGCCGAAAAATAGGAGCTCATGGATGCGACTTTTTTTTTACATGCTCTACTTTGTTGCCCATCACGAGAGAGGCTTATGACAAAAATTTGGGACCTCTAGCCCCTCGGGGAAGTATTTTTAATCATTTTTGAAAATTACCGATTTGGTCGAAAATGACAGAGTCCCCACTTTTCTCAGCCGTGCACCTGGTGATTGAAAATCGGTACCTGGTAACCTAAAATGACATTAGCGGTGTTCCAAAAATTCATGCCCGCTATGGAGCACCCTAACACGGACCTTTATCCATGGGGGGGACCCTATACATCCGTGCACCTGGTTATTGGAAACGTGCACCTGGGAACCCGAAAATTATAATATGGTCCTAAATGCACTTTTCGGTCATTCTCATATTAATGCCCACTATAGGAGCATCCTACTACGGCCCTGTATCCATGGGGGCCCTCCCTGAGTGATTTATGGACACTTTGTGAGATTTCGATGGATGCGGATTAGGATCCCTGTGCACCTGGGAACCCGAAAATTAAAATATGGTCCTAAGTGCACATGCCGGTGTTCCTGATATTCATGCCCGATATGGAGCACCCTAACACGGACCTCTATCCATGGGGGGGACCCTATACATCCGTGCACCTGGTTATTGGAAACGTGCACCTGGGAACCCGAAAATTATAATATGGTCCTAAATGCACTTTTCGGTCATTCTCATATTAATGCCCACTATAGGAGCATCCTACTACGGCCCTGTATCCATGGGGGCCCTCCCTGAGTGATTTATGGACACTTTGTGAGATTTCGGTGGATGCGGATTAGGATCCCTGTGCACCTGGGAATCTGAAAA
>NW_026279827.1:0-5090 GCF_023373465.1 Oncorhynchus keta
AGTACATCTTTAGCCTGTACAGTTAGCATGATTGTTTATGCATGCTCTGATTCAATCTTGGAAGTGAATGCCCGAAGACAAGTCTTAGTGGATGCAAATAGATGTGGAATTAACCCCATAACAGGTGTGTGTCTTTTTGGATCAATAATTGATCAAGATTACCAATAGGCGTGATCAGATTCCTCTTCCCTATTACGGCATCATATGTCATATGCATACAGTCATATGCAAATCCATAAAACTCTGTCAATAAAACATTGAAAGCCTTAACAGGACTAAAGACAATCACGTGGTGTTGAAAAGCTCGTGCAATTTCAGGATGTTACGCTACCTGCAAAAGCATATCGTCCAAATCCAGCAGATTGTTTTTATGAGGAGGTAAAAGTTCATGATCAGACAGGCATCATGCGCGGTACTCCTTCAACCAACTTGATTTTTATTTTCTTCAACAGCTCATCATACAAAGGTTGATAACATGAATAACACCACACAATATTGTCAGGTTTCTGAGATAACACATTATCAGCATTCACTAAAATACTTTTTACAAAACAAGTTTTACCGCTATTGGATGGGCATGCGATTAAGGCCCAAAATGGTAGTTGCAACCGGAGATCAAAACCTTCTACAGCAGCCATTATATCTTAAAGCTTTAAGACACACGGGTCTTGTTAACATAAGTCAGTAGCCAAAGGGCACGTTGGTCTATGACAAGAGATTGCTTTAGAGGGGCATTCCTTAGATGGAAGCCCTTTTTATCTCTAACAATCTTTTTGTAGGAGCTCAAAATATCCAAGTCACTATTCCGGTCATTTATGAAACCCTCGACCAAGCATGTGATTGATTCCAAGTTTACACGCGGGCATTTTTATAGTTTTGAGTCACGCCTTTGGCTTTCAACACCACGTGATTGTCTTTAGTCCTGTTAAGGCTTTCAATGTTTTATTGACAGAGTTTTATGGATTTGCATATGACTGTATGCATATGACATATGATGCCGTAATAGGGAAGAGGAATCTGATCACGCCTATTGGTAATCTTGATCAATTATTGATCCAAAAAGACACACACCTGTTATGGGGTTAATTCCACATCTATTTGCATTGCTTGGTAGTGTATTAGCATGGTATGAGACAAGATAAACAAAATTGTAGACCTGCACCAGGCTGGGAAGACTGAGTCTGCAATAGGTAAGCAGCTTGGTTTGAAGAAATCAACTGTGGGAGCAATTATTAGAAAATGGAAGACATACAAGACATTACATTACATTTACATTTACATTTAAGTCATTTAGCAGACGCTCTTATCCAGAGCGACTTACAAATTGGTGCATTCACCTTATGACATCCAGTGGAACAGCCACTTTACAATAGTGCATCTAAATCTTTTAAGGGGGGTGAGAAGGATTACTTTATCCTATCCTAGGTATTCCTTAAAGAGGTGGGGTTTCAGGTGTCTCCGGAAGGTGGTGATTGACTCCGCTGTCCTGGCGTCGTGAGGAGTGTGTTCCACCATTGGGAGCCAGAGCAGCGAGCAGTTTGACTGGGCTGAGCGGGAACTGTACTTCCTCCCAGTGGTAGGGAGGCGAGCTTGAGGCCAGAGGTGTGGATGAACGCCGGTGCCCTTGTTTTTGGGTGTAGGGCCTGATCAGAGCCTGGAGGTACTGAGAAGTGCTGGAGTTCCCCTCACAGCTCCGTAGGCAAGCACCATGGTCTTGTACAGCGGATGCGAGCTTCAACTGGAAGCCAGTGGAGAGGCCGGAGGGAGCGGGGTGACGTGAGAGAGAACTTGGGAAGGTTGAACACCAGACGGGCTGCGGCGTTCTGGATGAGTTGTAGGGTTTAATGGCACAGGCAGGAGCCCAGCCAACAGCGAGTTGCAGTAATCAGACGGGAGATGACAAGTGCCTGGATTAGGACCTGCGCCGCTTCCTGTGTGAGGCAGGGTCGTACTCTGCGGATGTTGTAGAGCATGAACCTACAGGAACGGACACACCGCCTTGATGTTAGTTGAGAACGACAGGGTGTTGTCCAGATCACGCCTAAGGTTCTTAGCGCTCTGGGAGGAGGACACAATGGAGTTGTCAACCGTGATGGCGAGATCATGGAACGGGCAGTCCTTCCCGGGAGGAAGAGCAGCTCCGTCTTGCCGCAGGTTCAGCTTGAGGTGGTGATCCGTCATCCACACACTGATATGTCTGCCAGACATGCAGAGATGCGATTCGCCACCTGGTCATCAGAAGGGGAAAGGAGAAGATTAATTGTGTCGTCTGCATAGCAATGATAGGAGAGACCATGTGAGGTTATGACAGAGCCAAGTGACTTGGTGTATAGCGAGAATAGGAGAGGGCCTAGAACAGAGCCCTGGGGGACACCAGTGGTGAGAGCGCGTGGTGAGGAGACAGATTCTCGCCACGCCACCTGGTAGGAGCGACCTGTCAGGTAGGACGCAATCAAGCGTGGGCCGCGCCGGAGATGCCCAACCTCGGAGGAGAGGGGTGGAGAGGAGGATCTGATGGTTCACAGTATTGAAGGCAGCCGATAGGTCTAGAAGGATGAGAGCAGAGGAGAGAGAGTTAGCTTTAGCAGTGCGGAGCGCCTCCGTGATACAGAGAAGAGCAGTCTCAGTTGAATGACTAGTCTTGAAACCTGACTGATTTGGATCAAGAAGGTCATTCTGAGAGAGATGGCGGGAGAGCTGGCCAAGGACGGCACGTTCAAGAGTTTTGGAGAGAAAAGAAAGAAGGGATACTGGTCTGTAGTTGTTTGACATCGGAGGGATCGAGTGTAGGTTTTTCCAGAAGGGTGCAACTCTCGCTCTCTTGAAGACGGAAGGACGTAGCCAGCAGGTCAGGGATGAGTTGATGAGCGAGGTGAGGTAAGGGAGAAGGTCTCGGAAATGGTCTGGAGAAAGAGAGGAGGGGATAGGGTCGAGCGGGCAGGGTTGTTGGGCGGACGGCCGTCACAAGACGAGATTTCATCTGGAGAGAGAGGAGAAGAGGTCAGAGCACAGGGTAGGGGAAAGTGTGAGCAGAACCAGCGGTGTCGTTTGACTTAGCAAACGAGGATCGGATGTCGTCGACCTTCTTTTTCAAAATGGTTGACGAAGTCATCTGCAGAGAGGGGAGAGGGGGGGGAGGGAGGATTCAGGAGGGAGGAGAAGGTGGCAAAGAGCTTCCTAGGGTTAGAGGCAGATGCTTGGAATTTAGAGTGGTAGAAAGTGGCTTTAGCAGCAGAGACAGAGGAGGAAAATGTAGAGAGGAGGGAGCGAAAGGATGCCAGGTCCGCAGGGAGGCGAGTTTCCTCCATTTCCGCTCGGCTGCCCGGAGCCCTGTTCCACGGATAATCTCCCTCGATCTGGGCTCCATGCAAGATCTCACCCCGTGGGTTCAAAATGATCACAAGAACGGTGAGCAAAAATCCCAGAACCACGGGGGAACCTAGTGAATGACCTGCAGAGAGCTGGGACCAAAGTAACAAAGCCTACCATCAGTAACACACTACGCTGCCAGGGACTAAAATCCTGCAGTGCCAGGCGTGTCCCCCTGCTTAAGCCAGTACATGTCCAGGCCCGTCTGAAGTTTGCTAGAGAGCATTTGGATGATCCAGAAGAAGATTGGGAGAATGTCATATGGTCAGATGAAACCAAAATGTAACTTTTGGTAAAAACTCAACTCGTTGTGTTTGGAGGACAAAGAATGCTGAGTTGCATCCAAAGAACACCATATCTACTGTGAAGCATGGGGGTGGGAACATCATGCTTTGGGGCTGTTTTTCTGCAAAGGGACCAGGACGACTGATCCGTGTAAAGGAAAGAATGAATGGGGCCATGAATCGTGAGATTTTGAGTGAAAACCTCCTTCCATCAGCAAGGGCATTGAAGATGAAACGTGGCTGGGTCTTTCAGCATGACAATGTTCCCAAACACACCGCCCGGTCAACGAAGGAGTGGCTTCGTAAGAAGCATTTCAATGTCCTGGAGTGGCCTAGCCAGTCTCTAGATCTCGACCCCATAGAAAATCTTTGGAGGGAGTTGAAAGTCTGTGTTGCCCAGCAACAGCCCCAAAAACATCATTCCTCTAGAGGAGATCCGCATGGAGGAATGGGCCAAAATACCAGCAACAGTGTGTAAAACCTTGTGAAGAATTACAGAAAATGTTTGACCTCTGTCATTGCCAACAAAGGGTATATAACAAAGCATTGAGATAAACTTTTGTTATTGACCAAATACTTATTTTCCACCATATTTTGAGTCAATTGGAGGTGTACCTGTGGATGTATTTCAAAGGCCTACCTTCAAACTCCTTGCCTCTGCTTGACATCATGGGAAAATCAAAAGAAAGCCAAGACCTCAGAAAAACATTGGAGCCTCCACAAGTCTGGTTCATCCTTGGGAGCAATTTCCTAACGCCCTGAAGGTACCCGTTCATCTGTACAAACACACACGCAAGTATAAACACCATGGGACTCGCAGCTGTCATTCCGCTCCAGGAAGGAGAAGCGTTCTGTCCCCTAGAAATGAACATACTTTGGTGTGAAAAGTGCAAATCAATCCCAGAACAACAGCAAAGGACCCAGTGAAGATTCTGGAGAAACAGGTACAAAAGTATCTATATCCACAGTAAAACAAGTACTATATCGACATAACCTGAAAGGCCGCTCAGCAAGGAAGAAGCCATTGCTCCAAAACGGCCATAAAAAAACTGGTTTGCAACTGCACATGGGGACAAAGATTGTACTTTTTGGAGAAATGTCCTCTGGTATGATGAAACATAATATATAACTGTTTTAGACATAATGACCATTGTTATGTTTGGAGGAAAAAATGGGGATGGCTTGCAGCCGAAGAACACTATCCCAACCGTGAAGCACGTAAAATGGCAGCACTCATGTTGTGGGTGCTTGCTGCAGGAGGGACTTTGCACTTACAAAATAGACAATATTATTTATAAGTGGAAAATTATGTGACATATTGAAGCAACACCTTCAAGACATCAGTCAGGAAGTTAAAGCTTGCAGATCTTCCAAATGGACAATGACCCCAAGCATACTTCCAAAGTTGTTGAAAAATGGCTTAAGCAATACGTAACT
>NW_026279828.1:0-46100 GCF_023373465.1 Oncorhynchus keta
AATGCCCCGGTCTGTGTGTAGCCGTTAGCAATGATGCTAATAATGCAGGAATGCCGTTAGCGATGATGCTAATAATGCAGGAATGCCCGGTCTGTGTTTAGCCGTTAGCGATGATGCTAATAATGCAGGAATGCTGTTAGCTATGATGCTAATAATGCAGGAATGCTACAGAAACAATGCTAACCTAACAAGTCTGATGCTGATGTGCATGTGAATCGAAGGGTGAAAATTACAATTGCTTAATTATTTGGAAAATGTGATGTTTTATGCACACAGGGCAGTCCAGCTCCAGTCTTCTTGTCAGTAATTATAGTAAGTAGAGTATCGTAGCCATTTGTCTTGTCTTGATGAAGTCCTTTAAATCCCTTAGCCTGCAATCTCCACACCCATGCGGGAAATCTAACATCCCGCTAGCTTAGACAAATCTGTCTAAACTAGCGATATCTGTTGATGCATGAGCTGCGTCTCAAACCACCGCATCCGCTGATATCACCCTTCTCCATCTGAGGTGAAAGGTGGCAGAGCGGTGTTTGTCAGACCAGGAGACATCTCGAATATCAGTCTTCTCAGAAAAACGTCTGTTTGGCCTAAAAAGTATTATGACCACTCTATGGAAAGATGACTCTCACAAACACGATGGCGCTCTCCCTTTTGCTCTAGGACACCCACAATCCTCACAAGACTCGACTGAGGGTCCCCGTTACCATTGTAAAAAAAATGCATGGAAGTATATATGGAGATACTTTTGTATATATAGTGTATATGGACACCCTTACAATTGGTGGCTCAGCTATTTCAGCCACACCTGTTGCTGACGGGTGTTTAAAATTGAGCACACAGCCATGCAATCTCCATAGACAAACATTGTCAGTAGAATGACCTTACTGAAGAGCTCAGTGACGTTCAACGTGGCATCGTCACAGGATGCCACCTTTCTAACAAGTCAGTTTGTCAAATTTCTGCCCTGCTAGAGCTGCCCCGGTCAACTGTAAGGGCTGTTATTGTGAAGTGGAAACGTCTAGAAGCAACAACAGCTCAGCCAGGAAGTGGTAGACCACACAAGCTCACAGAACAGAACCACCAAGTGCTGAAGTGTAGAGCGTAAAAGTCATCTGTCCTCTGTTGAAACACTCACAAACGAAGTTCCAAACTGCCTCTGGAAGCAAGGTCAGCACAAGAACTGTTCGTCTGGAGCTTCATGAACTGGGTTTCCTTGGCCGAGCAGCCGCAGACAAGCCTAAGATCACCATGTGCAATGCCAAGTGTCGGCTGGAGCTGCATAAAGCTCGCCGGCATTGGACTCTGAAGTAGTGGAAACACGTTCTCTGGGGTAATGAATCATGCTTCACCATCTGGCAGTCTGACGTACTAATCTAGGTTTGACGGGTGCCAATAGGATGCTACCTGCCCCAATACATAGTGCCAACTGTAAAGTTTGGTGGAGGAGTATAATGGTCTGTTTTCCATGGTTCGGGCTAGGCCTCTTATTTCCAGTAAAGGGAATCTTAACATTACAGTTATTACAATGACATTCTGGAGAGGATTCAGTGCTTCTGACTTTTTGGACAACATTTTGGGGATGGCCTTTCCCTCTTTCAGCATGACAATGCCCCTGTGCACAAAGGGAGATCATACAGAAATGGTTTGTTGAGATCTGTGTGGAAGAACTTGACTGGCCTGCACAGAACCCTGACATCAACCCCATTGAACACCTTAGGGATGAATTGGCTGAAAGCCAGGTCTAGTCACCCAACAGTGCCCAACCTCGCTAATGCTTTTGTAGCTGAATGGAAGCAAGTCCCCACAGCAATGTTCCAACATCTAGTGGAAAGGCTTCCCAGAAGAGTGGAGGCTGTTAGAGTGGAAAAGGGGGGACCTACTCTATATTAATGCCTCTGATTTTGGAATGAGATGAGCACATACTGTTGGTCATGTAGTTTATTTCCTAAAATAGGGTAATAAATAAATACATGTAAAACATGAATATTTTCCTGATCTTTCTTATATCTCGGATATTCCAAATCAAATAGCTAAATGATCATTGGAATGACCATCTTAAAACAATTCCATATGTTATCTTAGAACCCCCAGCTTAGACAGGGCTTAGACTCTAGAGGCTTAATGGCCATGTTGTTCTGTTGTCCAGAAGAACAAGCCTCTTGTCATGTCTTGGCCCAGTCATGACTCACTGTCTTTTCCAGTGCCCACTCTCTCTTCTATGACCTCAGTCTTTACGTCTGTCTGTGAGGAACCGTTGTCTGTCTGTCTATCTGACATGAATGCCTGACAGGCACACTCCCATCATCTCTGTAGTCTACCCTATAGACCAGCACTACTGCTCTGATCTACTCCCACTAACTGCATGTTTTCTCTCCTCTCCTCGTCTCTGTGCCTTGACCTGCAAAAGTATTGTCTACTGTTCAGGTCTCCATATGTTATGTCTCTGCCTGTGGTAGTAGTTCTCTGTGGTCCACTGACTGATCCCAATCCACAGGCTAACCTCATGAGTCATAGTCCACAGTGGACCTACAGCTTCATTTACCCACTGACGCACAACACAGTGACATTGTACTTGGTATTCACCCATGCAGTACAGCACAAGCCATCATTAATACATGACGGACAATAATGTGTCTTTTCATTGGCCTGTGATGGCTGTTGGGTTCCCAGTATTTTCCACCGTGTGGGACAAGCTGTGTCACTTGCTGGGGAACTCAGTAACTGCATTAACATAGGTAGTCCTGTCTGTGTGGTAGTCCCATAGAACTATAATATAGAATCTAATTCTATGGGTAGTCCTGTCTGTGTGGTAGTCCCATAGAACTATAATATAGAATCTAATTATATGGGTAGTCCTGTCTGTGTTGTAGTCGCATAGAACTAGAATATAGAATCTAATTCTATGGGTAGTCCTGTCTGTGGTAGTCTCATAGAACTAGAATATACAATCTAATTCTATGGGTAGTCCTGTCTGTGTGGTAGTCCCATAGAACTATAAGGGTAGTCCTGTCTATGTGGTAGTCCCACAGAACTAGAATATAGAATCTAATTCTATGGGTAGTCCTGTCTGTGGTAGTCTCATAGAATTATAATATAGAGTCTAATTCTATGGGTAGTCCTGTATGTGTGGTAGTCCCATAGAACTAGAACTATAATATAGAATCTAATTCTATGGGTAGTCCCTAGTAGAATGAACTATAATATAGAATCTAATCTTCTAAGGGTAGTCCTGTCTGTGGTAGAATAGAACTATAATATATAATCTAATTCTATGGGTAGTCCTGTATGTGTGGTAGTCCCTTAGAACTATAATATATTATCTAATTCTATGGGTAGTTCCATTCCCAAGGAGAAAGGCCACACTTCCTTGCACGTTGGTGTCATGGCTCCCGTGTGGTACTACAGTGAGATGATTTATGGTCTAGAGGTCGACCGATGTCGGAATGGCCGATTTACATTGCACTCCACGAGGAGACTGGGCCGCCTGGCTCGTTAGAACTGTGAAGACTATTTCTGCCTAACAAAGACAGCCAACTTCGCCAAACGGGGGATGTTTTAACCAAAGCGCATTTAAAAAAGCATAATCGTTGCACGAATGTACCTAACCATAAACAGCGATGCCTTTCTTAAAATCAATTCACAGAAGTGTATATTTTTAAACCAAAGAAATTCATGTTAGCAGGCAATATTAAACAGATGAAATTGTATCACTTCTCTGTGTTCATTACACGCAGAGTCAGTGTCTATGCAACAGTTTGGGCCGCCTGCCTCGTTGCCAACTAATTTGCCAGAATTTTACTTAATTATGACATTAACATTGAAGGTTGTGCAACGTAACAGGAATATTTAGACTGATGGGTGCCACCTGTTTGATACAATACGGAACGGTTCCGTATTTCACTGAAAGAATAAACGTCTTGTTTTCGAGATGATAGTTTCCGGATTTGATCATATTAATGACCAAAGGCTCGTATTTCTGTGTGTTATTATGTTATAATTATGTCTATGATTTGATAGAGCAGTCTGACTGAGCGGTGGTAGGCAGCAGCAGGCTCGTAAGCATTCATTCAAACAGCACTTTCATGCGTTTTGCCAGCAGCTCTTCGAAGCACAGCGCTGTTTATGACTTAAAGCCTATCAGCCTAATGGCTGGTGTAACCGATGTGAAATGGCTAGCTAGTTAGCGGGGTGCGCTAATAGTGTTTCAAACGTCACCGCTCTGAGGCTTGAGAAGTTGTTCCCCTTACTCTGCAAGGGCCGCGGGTTTTGTGGAGTGATGGGTAACAATGCTTCGAGGGTGGCTGTTGTCGATGTGTTCCTGGTCTCGAGCCCAGGTAGGAGCGAGGAGAGGGACGGAAGCTATACACTGGCAATACTAAAGTGCCTATAAGAACGTCAAATAGTCAAAGGTTAATGAAATACAAATGGTATAGAGGGAAATAGTCCTATAATTCCTATAATAACTTCAACCTAAAACTTCTTACCTGGGAATATTGAAGACTCATGTTAAAGGAACCACCAGCTTTCATATGTTCTCATGTTCTGAGCAAGGAACTGAAACGTTAGCTTTCTTACATGGCACATATTGCACTTTTACTTTCTACTTCAACACTTTGTTTTTGCATTATTTAAAACCAAATTAAACATGTTTTATTATTTATTTGAGGCTAAATTGATTTTATTGATGTATTGTATTAAGTTAAAAATAAAAGTGTTCATTCAGTATTGTTGTAATTGTCATTATTACAAATAAATACAAATAAATAAAAAAATCAGCTGATTAATCGGTATCGGTTTTTTGGTCCTCCAATAATCATCGTTGAAAATCATAAGATCTACTATGGTACTATGGACGGTATGGGGTCCTGTGGGTGGTACTACAGAGAGATGATCTATGGTATTATGGACGGTATGGGGTCCTGTGGGTGGTACTACAGAGAGATGATCTATGGTATTATGGACGGTATGGGAGGTCCTGTATGTGTGGTACTACAGAGAGAGGATCTATGGTAGTATGGACTGTATGGGGTCCTGTGGGTGGTACTACAGAGAGAGGATCTATGGTATTATGGACTGTATGGGGTCCTGTGGGTGGTACTACAGAGAGAGGATCTATGGTATTATGGACTGTATGGGGTCCTGTGGGTGGTACTACAGAGAGAGGATCTATGGTATTATGGACTGTATGGGGTCCTGTGGGTGGTACTACAGAGAGAGGATCTATGGTATTATGGACTGTATGGGGTACTACAGAGAGAGGATCTATGGTATTATGGACTGTATGGGGTCCTGTGGGTGGCACTACAGAGAGAGGATCTATGGTATTATGGACTGTATGGGGTCCTGTGGGTGGTACTACAGAGAGAGGATCTATGGTATTATGGACTGTATGGGGTCCTGTGGGTGGCACTACAGAGAGAGGATCTATGGTATTATGGACTGTATGGGGTCCTGTGGGTGGTACTACAGAGAGAGGATCTATGGTATTATGGACTGTATGGGGTCCTGTGGGTGGTACTACAGAGAGAGGATCTATGGTATTATGGACTGTATGGGGTCCTGTGGGTGGTACTACAGAGAGAGGATCTATGGTATTATGGACTGTATGGGGTCCTGTGGGTGGTACTACAGAGAGAGGATCTATGGTATTATGGACTGTGTATGTGGTACTACAGAGAGAGGATCTATGGTATTATGGACTGTATGGGGTCCTGTGGGTGGCACTACAGAGAGAGGATCTATGGTATTATGGACTGTATGGGGTCCTGTGGGTGGTACTACAGAGAGAGGATCTATGGTATTATGGACTGTATGGGGTCCTGTGGGTGGCACTACAGAGAGAGGATCTATGGTATTATGGACTGTATGGGGTCCTGTGGGTGGCACTACAGAGAGAGGATCTATGGTATTATGGACGGTATGGGGTCCTGTGTGTGGTACTACAGAGAGATGATCTATGGTATTATGGACTGTATGGGGTCCTGTGTTCTGGGTGTGTTGACGGTTATCTCTGACATCAGAGTGGAAGGATAACTAAACCACTGCGTATTCTTGCCTAAATTACTCTGCGTCCCAAATGACAGGAAGCATCCTAGGTTTCCCATAGAGTGTAAGATGAGTAGGACATTGCCCTGTATACTGATCCAAGGCCAGTTTTTGTGTTTTCTTCCTTAATAGTCATGGTTGCATTTGGGTAAGACTTATGTGAAGTTGAATCCTATATTTGGGTGCAGGAATAAAGCATTGTGGTGCAGAAATATTGTGTGTGCTGTGTGGGCCCCTCATTCCTTAATGTCAGTGTTTGGGTAAACTCAGCTGATCCTACAGCCGTGGGACTAGGGGAAACTTCTACTCTGAGCATCCACAGGGCAAATTGAGTGGCCTCAGCTGACCTTGTTGGTCTGCTGTGCCTCTGTAGACCTGGAGTAATGGGATCTGACAGGCAGGCAGACAGACAGACCTCCATCTTCTGTGGTGCTGCAGTGAAGGACAACCACTCCAGCCAATGACGGGCCTGATTCGTGCCAGGGCAAGGAGGGCAGAGTGGTACTGCAGTGAAGGACAACCACTCCAGCCAATGACGGGTTTGATTCGTGCCAGGGCAAGGAGGGCAGAGTGGTACTGCAGTGAAGGACAACCACTCCAGCCAATGACGTACAGGCAAGAGGGGTCTGATTCGACAACCACCCAGCCAGGGCAAGGAGGGCAGAGTGGTGCTGCAGTGAAGGACAACCACTCCAGCCAATGACGGGCCTGATTGTGCCAGGGCAAGGAGGGCAGAGTGACTGGCAGGGAAACAAGCCAATCCATGCCAGGGCATAATAGAAACCATGCATGACAGTTTGCCAGGGCAAGGAGGGCAGAGTCTGCAGTGAAGGCTCCAGCCAATGAGGGCAAGGAGGGCAGGTGGTACTGGGAAGGACAACCATCTCCAGGATTATTTTCAGGCTGCCATCTACCTGGCTGTCCAGAACCACACCCAGTGCCTAGTCTGGCTGTCCAGAACCACACCCAGTGCCTGCCTGTCCAGAACCACACCCAGTGCCTACCTGTCCAGAACCAAACCCAGTGCCTGGCTGTCCAGAACCAAGCCCAGTGCCTGGCTGTCCAGAACCAAGCCCAGTGCCTGGCTGTCCAGAACCAAGCCCAGTGCCTGGCTGTCCAGAACCAAGCCCAGTGCCTGGCTGTCCAGAACCAAGCCCAGTGCCTGGCTGTCCAGAACCAAGCCCAGTGCCTGGCTGTCCAGAACCAAGCCCAGTGCCTGGCTGTCCAGAACCAAGCCCAGTGCCTGGCTGTCCAGAACCAAACCCAGTGCCTGGCTGTCCAGAACCAAACCCAGTGCCTGCCTGTCCAGAACCAAACCTTTTAGTTAGACCTTTTATTCTTTTAGTGCTTTGGCCGGGTAGTGAGTATGCATGGCACGTGCACTTTATGAGAACACAGCCGGCCACCAGTTGGAGTCCATTATTGGAAGGCCCACCCAGCGGCAGCGTAGCCTAGTGGTTAGAGCGAGGACTAGTAACCGGAAGGTTGCGAGTTCAAACCCCCGAGCTGACAAGGTACAAATCTGTCCTGAACAGGCAGTTAACCCACTGTTCCCAGGCCGTCATTGAAAATAAGAATATGTTCTTAACTGACTTGCCTGGTTAAATAAAGGTAAAATAAAAATAAAATGTCTTGATCTTTGTGTTGGCAAGAAAATCTGGGTTTGCGGTCTTAAGACCCTAGAGGGGAGTACAAACCGGGATTACAAGCCCTGTATATTCCAAGAACAAAATGAAAATCTGCACTCCACTAGTACATCATACTACTGTTCAAGGACAAACCCACCCCAGCAGTAGGCTAAATCACCCTTACCAAAAACCAATTGTCTTGTTACTTCTCTCACGGTTATGTCAAGATAATTCATCACTTGTGCAGTCATATGTGCTTTGGTCAGCTTTTGACTGTAGTGTTTTGATGCAGCTAACATTCCTCTCCAGGCTAATGTCCTCGGTTTGTTGTCATCTTGCCTGTAATGTGTCAGGGTTGCTGTCTGTCTGTCACCTCGTTGCTTCTCCGGAGACAGACACAGCCTGAAGGCCTCCTCTCATCAGACAGGGACATCAGGGTGTGTCTGTCTGTCACCCTGCTTCCGGAGACAGACACAGCCTGAAGGCTCTCCTCTCATCAGACAGGGACATCAGGGTTGTGTCTGTCTGTCACCTCGTTGCTTCTCCAGGGAGACAGACACAGCCTGAAGGCTCTCCTCTCATCAGACAGGGATATCAGGGTTGTGTCTGTCACCTCGTTGCTTCTCCAGGAGACAGACACAGCCTAAAGGCTCTCCTCTCATCAGACAGGGACATCAGGGGTGTGTCTGTCACCTCGTTGCTTCTCCAGGGAGACAGACACAGCCTGAAGGCTCTCCTCTCATCAGACAGGGATATCAGGGTTGTGTCTGTCTGTCACCTCGTTGTTTCTCCAGGGAGACAGACACAGCCTGAAGGCTCTCCTCTCATCAGACAGGGACATCAGGGTTGTGTCTGTCACCTCGTTGCTTCTCCAGGAGACAGACACAGCCTGAAGGCTCTCCTCTCATCAGACAGGGACATCAGGGTTGTGTCTGTCACCTCGTTGCTTCTCCGGAGACAGACACAGCCTGAAGGCTCTCCTCTCATCAGACAGGGATATCAGGGTTGTGTCTGTCACCTCGTGCTTCTCCAGGGAGACAGACACAGCCTGAAGGCTCTCCTCTCATCAGACAGGGACATCAGGGTTGTGTCTGTCACCTTGTTGCTTGTCCGGAGACAGACACAGCCTGAAGGCTCTCCTCTCATCAGACAGGGACATCAGGGTTGTGTCTGTCACCTAACGTTGCTTCTCCAGGGAGACAGACACAGCCTGATCAGGCTTCCCTCTCATCAGACAGGGATATCAGGGTTGTCTGTCTGGAACGTTCTTCTCCAGACAGACACAGCCTGAAGGCTCTCCTCTCATCAGACAGGAATCAGGGTTGTGTCTGTCATTTTAAAGTCGACAAACTTCCCAAAAGACAGACACAGCCTGAAGGCTCTCCTCTCATCAGACAGGGACATCAGGGTTGTGTCTGTCTGTCACCTCGCTGCTTCTCCAGGGAGACAGACACAGCCTGAAGGCTCTCCTCTCATCAGACAGGGATATCAGGGTTGTGTCTGTCTGTCACCTCGTTGCTTCTCCAGGGAGACAGACACAGCCTGGAAGGCTCTCCTCTCATCAGACAGGGACATCAGGGTTGTGTCTGTCACCTCGTTGCTTCTCCAGGGAGACAGACACAGCCTGAAGGCTCTCCTCTCATCAGACAGGGATATCAGGTTGTGTCTGTCTGTCACCTCGTTGCTTCTCCAGGGAGACAGACACAGCCTGAAGGCTCTCCTCTCATCAGACAGGGATATCAGGGTTGTGTCTGTCACCTCGACAGTCCAGGGAGACAGACACAGCCTGAAGGCTCTCCTCTCATCAGACAGGGATATCAGGGTTGTGTCTGTCACCTCTTGCTTCTCCAGGGAGACAGACACAGCCTGAAGGCTCTCCTCTCATCAGACAGGGATATCAGGGTTGTGTCTGTCTGTCACCTCGTTGCTTCTCCAGGGAGACAGACACAGCCTGAAGGCTCTCCTCTCATCAGACAGGGACATCAGGGTTGTGTCTGTCACCTCGTTGCTTCTCCAGGGAGACAGACACAGCCTGAAGGCTCTCCTCTCATCAGACAGGGACATCAGGGTTGTGTCTGTCACCTCGTTGCTTCTCCAGGGAGACAGACACAGCCTGAAGGCTCTCCTCTCATCAGACAGGGACATCAGGGGTGTGTTCAGTGAAATGTAACGTTGCCGATAGAAACAGAATGAATATAGCTGATCATTTTTGTTCTACACAACACATTTCTAATGGAACGTTTTATCATTTATATAATCGTGTAACCGTCAATTATCGATGAAAAAACAAAAATAATGAAGTTAATTTTAAAGTCGACAAACTTTACCCAAAAGCAGTAAAGTAAAAGCCTGGTTCACATCAAAACGCTGAGATAAGGAGAGGCAAACCTAGCCAGTTTTAGCATGTTGTGTTGTGAAAAGAACAGCTGACTGAAGACACGTTGGTTGAGTCCGTTTCCATGGTAGCATGGACTCTTTACAGTGTTGCTGCCACCTGTTTCAGCAAGGTTTTGTGTTGTGAAAAGAACAGCTGACTGAAGACAGGTTGGTTGAGTCCGTTTCCATGGTAGCATGGACTCTTTACAGTGTTGCTGCCACCTGTTTCAGCAAGGTTTTGTGTTGTGAAAAGAACAGCTGACTGAAGACACGTTGGTTGAGTCCGTTTCCATGGTAGCATGGACTCTTTACAGTGTTGCTGCCACCTGTTTCAGCAAGGTTTTGTGTTGTGAAAAGAACAGCTGACTGAAGACACGTTGGTTGAGTCCGTTTCCATGGTAGCATGGACTCTTTACAGTGTTGCTGCCACCTGTTTCAGCAAGGTTTTGTGGCAAACGAGTATCTTGAAATACATGCAACCAACGGCTTACCAAAAGCAAGGCACACTGACAGTCAGGAGAGGAGAAAATATGTGACAGTGGCAGACCAGCCTCTCCATCCATCACTCTTAATACCCTGGCTCATAATGACTCTTCTGTCCTCATAATGACTCTTCTCATCATTTTTTAAATGTTATTTTACCTTTATTTAACTAGGCCAGTCAGTTAAGAACAAATTCTTATTTACAATGACAGCCTACCGGGGAACAGTGGGTTAACTGCCTTGTTCAGGGGGCAGAACGACAGATTTGTACCTTGTCAGCTCGGGAATTCGACCTAGCAACCTTTCGTTTACTGGCACAACTCTATAACCACTAGGCTACGCTGACGCCCATGACGCTTCTCATAATGACTGTTCTCATAATGATTCTTCTCTTCTCATAATGATTATTTTCTTCTCATAATGACTCTTCTCATAATGACTCTTCTCATAATGATTATTTTCTTCTCATAATGACTTCTCATAATGATTCTTCTTCTCATAATGATTCTTCTCTTCTCATAATGATTCTTCTCATAATGACTCTTCTCATAATGAATCTTCTCATAATGATTATTTTCTTCTCATAATGACTCTTCTCATAATGATTATTTTCTTCTCATAATGACTCTTCTCATAATGACTCTTCTCATAATGATTATTTTCTTCTCATAATGACTCTTCTCATAATGATTATTTTCTTCTCATAATGACTCTTCTCATAATGATTATTTTCTTCTCATAATGACTTCTCATAATGACTCTTTTCTTCTCATAATGACTCTTCTCATAATGACTCCTTTCTTCTCATAATGACTCTTCTCATAATGACTCTTTTCTTCTCATAATGACTTCTCATAATGATTATTTTCTTCTCATAATGACTCTTCTCATAATGATTATTTTCTTCTCATAATGACTCTTCTCATAATGATTATTTTCTTCTCATAATGACTCTTCTCATAATGATTATTTTCTTCTCATAATGACTCTTTTCTTCTCATAATGACTTTTCTTCTCATAATGATTATTTTCTTCTCATAATGATTATTTTCTTCTCATAATGCCTCTTCTCAATTATTATTTTCTTCTCATAATGACTCTTCTCATAATGATTATTTTCTTCTCATAATGACTCTTCTCATAATGACTCTTCTCATAATGATTATTTTCTTCTCATAATGACTCTTCTCATAATGATTCTTTTCTTCTCATAATGACTCTTCTCATAATGATTATTTTCTTCTCATAATGACTCTTCTCATAATGACTCTTCTCATAATGATTATTCTCTTCTCATAATGATTATTTTCTTCTCATAATGACTCTTTTCTTCTCATAATGACTCTTCTCATAATGACTCTTTTCTTCTCATAATGACTTCTCATAATGATTATTTTCTTCTCATAATGACTCTTTTCATAATGATTCTTTTCTTCTCATAATGACTCTTCTCATAATGATTATTTTCTTCTCATAATGACTCTTCTCATAATGACTCTTCTCATGACTCTTCTCATAATGCCACATGCCAGACGACTGTTTTTAGGTTGTGTTTAATCATCAGTGTGCAAACTTCCATCCATTATCCCTGCCTTATGAATGCATGTGTTGTGTATGATGTGTGCTGCTTGCCGTACGTTTGAATGTTGCTGTATTGAACCAACTCTGTTACGGGTGGTCACAGTGCTGAGGTGAGCCCTAGGTATCTTGTCCTCTAACAGGAGAGGTGAGGTGAGTAAAAGGAGAGGAGAGGTGAAGTAAGGTAGGACAGTTGAGGTGACGCAAGTTAAAGAGACGAGAGGGGGGGAGGGACGAGAGGTACCGAGAGGGGACGAGAGGTACCGAGAGGGGGGGGACCGAGAGGGGACAGAGGTACCGAGAGGTGAGGTTTTGAGAATTAAGATGAGAGACGAGGACAGTTGGGAGTTAAACTGAGGAGAGAAGTGAAATGTAGATGAGGACCTAGGGTAATGTTAGGTGTGGACACCTCTGTACATCAGGGACATTTCAATCTTTACTAAGACAGTGAGTGAAGCCAGAGTGTCTATGTATGCGGATGACTCAATACACGTCAGCTACTACAGCGACTGAAATGACTGCAACACTTAACAAAGAGCTGCAGTTAGTTTCAGAATGGGTGGCAAGGAATAAGTTAGTCCTAAATATTTCAAAAACTAAAAGCATTGTATTTGGGACAAATCATTCGCTAAACCCTAAACCTCAACTAAATCTTGTAATAAATCATGTGGAAATTGAGCAAGTTGAGATGACTAAACTGCTTGGAGTAACCCTGGACAGTAAGCTGTCATGGTCAAAACATTTTGATACAGATGGGGAGTCTGTCCATTATAAGATGGGGGACTGTCAACAAGGCAGGTCTGTCCATTATAAAGGCAGGTGCTCTGCCTTCTTAACAGCACTATCAACAAGGCAGGTCCTACAGGCCCTAGTTTCTACCTTCTTTTTAACAACACTATCAACAAGGCAGGTCCTACAGGCCTAGTTTCTACCTTCTTAACAGCACTGTCAACAAGGCAGGTCCTACAGGCCCTAGTTTCTACCTTCTTAACAGCACTGTCAACAAGGCAGGTCCTACAGGCCCTAGTTTCTACCCTTTTAACAACACTGTCAACAAGGCAGGTCCTACAGGCCCTGGTTTCTACCTTTTTAACAGCACTATCAACAAGGCAGGTCCTACAGGCCCTAGTTTATACCTTTTTAACAACACTGTCAACAAGGCAGGTCCTACAGGCCCTAGTTTCTACCTTCTTAACAACACTATCAACAAGGCAGGTCCTACAGGCCCTGGTTTCTACCTTCTTAACAACACTATCAACAAGGCAGGTCCTACAGGCCCTGGTTTTGGTGCACCTGGACTACTGTTCAGTCGTGTGGTCACAAAGAGGAACTTAGGAACATTGCAATTGGCTCAGAACAAGGCAGCACAGCTGGCCCTTGGATGTATGCTGAGAGCTAACATTAATACTATGCTTGTCAATCTCTCCTGGCTCAAAGTGGAGGAGACATTGACTTCATCACTACTTGTATTTGTGAGAGGTATTGACATGTTGAATGCACCGAGCAGCCTGTTTGAACTACTGGCATACAGCTCAGACACCCATTCATATCCCACAAGACATGTCACCAGAGGTCTCTTCACAGTCCCCAAGTCCAGAACAGACTTTGGGAGGCTCACAGTACTACATAGAGCCATGACTACATGGAACTCTATTCCACATCAAGTAACTTATGCCAGCAGTAAAATTAGATTTAAAAAACTGATGAAAACACACTTTATGGAACAGCGGGACTGTGAAGAGACACAAACATAGGCGCAGACATATGTACACACACACACACACACACACACACACACACACACGTATACATACACACTATACACACACGATAACACACACTATACACACACGTACACACACACACACACACACACACACACACAATAACATACACACTATGCACACACGTATACATACACACTATACACACACGTACACATACACACTATACACACACGATAACATACACACTATACACACACGTACACATACACACTATACACACACGTACACATACACACTATACACACACGTACACATGAATTTTGTGGTAGTGGAGTATGAATGTAATGAATGTATTGTATAACTGCCTTAATTTTGCCGGACCCCAGGAAGAGTAGCCGCTGCCTTGGCAGGAACTAATGGACCCCAGGAAGAGTAGCCGCTGCCTTGGCAGGAACTAAAGGACCCCAGGAATGTCATCTTTATTTAACCAGGTAGACTAGTTGAGAACAAGTTCTCATTTACAACGGCGACCTGGCCAAGATGAAGCAAAGCAGTTCGATACAAAAAACAACACAGAGTTACACATGGAATAAACAAACATACAGTCAATAATATAGTAGAAAAAGACTATATACAGTGAGTGCAAATGAGGTAGGATAAGGGAGGTAAAGGCAATAAATAGACCATGGTGGCGAAGTAATTACAATATAGCAAATAAACACTGGAATGGTAGGATGTGCAGAAGATGAATGTGCAAGTAAAGATACTGGGGTGCAAAGGAGCAAAAAATAAAATAAATACATTAGGGGGATGAGGTAGATTGGATGGGCTATTTACAGGTGCAGTGATCTGTGAGCTGCTCTGACAGCTGGTGCTTAAAGCTAGTGAGAGATTTTTGCAGTTTGTTCCAGTCATTTTTTTATTTCACCTTTATTTAACCAGGTAGGTCAGTTGAGAACAAGTTCTCATTTACAACTGCGACCTGGACAAGATAAAGCAAAGCAGTGTGACACAGACAACAACACAGAGTTACACATGGAATAAACAATAAACAAGTCAATGACAAACAAAGAGAGTCTATATACAGTGTGTGCAAAATGCATGAGGAGGTAAGGCAATAAATAGGCCAATAGTAGTGAAGAATTACAATTTAGCAGATTAACACTGGAGTGATAGATGAGCAGATGATGATGTGCAAGTAGAAATACTGGTGTGCAAAAGAGCAGAAAAGTACACATACACACTATACACACACGATAACATACACACTATGCACACACGTACACATAGTACACAAAGTAAATGAAAACAGTATGGGGATGAGGTAGGTAGATTGGGTGGGCTATTTCCAGATGGACTATGTACAGCTGCAGCGATCGGTTAGCTGCTCAGATAGTTGATGTTTAAAGTTAGTGAGGGAAATATAAGTCTCCAGCTATTTTTTTTTTTTTTGCAATTCGTTCCAGTCACTGGCAGCAGAGAACTGGAAGGAAAGGTGGCCAAAGGAGGGATTGGCTTTGGGGATGATCAGTGAGATATACCTGCTGGAGCGCGCGTGCTACGGGTGGGTGCTGCCATGGTGACCAGTGAGCTGAGATAAGGCGGAGATAAGGCGGAGCTTTACCTAGCATAGACTTATAGATGGTCTGGTGACGAATATGTAGCGAGGGCCAGCCGACTAGAGCATAGAGGTCGCAGTGGTGGGTGGTATAAGGTGATTTGGTAACATAACGGATGGCACTGTGATAGACTGCATCCATTTTGCTGAGTAGAGTATTGGAAGCTATTTTGTAGATGACATCACCAAAGTCGAGGATTGGTAGGATAGTCAGTTTTACGAGGGTAAGTTTGTCAGCGTGAGTGAAGGAGGCTTTGTTGCAAAATTGGAAGCCGATTCTAGATTTGATTTTGGATTTGAGATGTTTAATATGAGTCTGGGAGGAGAGTTTACAGTCTAGCCAGACACCTAGGTATTTGTAGTTGTCCACATATTCTATGTCAGGACCATCCAGAGTAGTGATGCTAGTCGGGCGGGCGGGTGCGGGCAGCGAACGGTTGAAAAGCATGCATTTGGTTTTACTAGCGTTTAAGAGCAGTTGGAGGCCACGGAAGGAGTGTTGTATGGCATTGAAGCTTGTTTGGTGGTTAGTTAGCACAGTTTCCAAGGGCGAGATGTATACAGAATGGTGCCGTCTGCATAGAGGTGGATTAGGGAATCACCCGCAGCAAGAGCAACATCATTGATATATACAGAGAAAAGAGTCGACCCGAGAATTGAACCCTGTCGTACCCCCTTAGAGACTGCCAGAAGTCCGGACAAAAGGCCCTCCGATTTGACACACTGAACTCTGTCTGCAAAGTAGTTGGTGAACCAGGCGAGGCAGTCATTAGAGAAACAAGGCTATTGAGTCTGCCGATAAGAATACGGTGATTGACAGAGTCTAAAGCCTTGGCCAGGTCGATGAAGGCTGCACAGTATTGTCTTTTATCGATGGCGGTTCTGATATTGTTTAGCACCTTGAGGCTGAGGTTCACCCGTGACCAGTTCGGAAACCGGATAGCACAGAGGAGAAGGTACCGTGGGATTCGAAATGGTCAGTGATCTGTTTATTAACTTGGCTTTCGAAGACTTTAGAGAGGCAGGGCAGGATGGATATAGGTCTGTAGCAGTTTGGGTCTAGAGTAGAGGTCGACCGATTATGATTTTTCAACACCGATACTGATTATTGGAGGACCAAAAATCGGACAATTTTTTTATATTTTTTATTTGTAATAATGACAATTACAACAATACTGAATGAACACTTATTTTAACTTAATATAATACATCAATAAAATCAATTTCGCCTCAAATAAATAATGAAACATGTTCAATTTGGTTTAAATAATGCAAAAACATCTTGGAGAATCTTGGAGAAGATTTTTACCTTGTCAGCTCGGGGATTCGATCCAGCAACCTTTGCCCAACGCTCTAACCACCAGGCTACCACAGCATCCTGTCCCAGTGAGTGTTACTTCTACATCAAGATGCCTCACGCTACAGAAACCGCAGACTGGATCCTGCCCCATCGTCAAGCCTTACCCAGGGTTATGCTCGTGCCTCCTATCCTGATTTTTCTCTCAGGTGTTAGGTAATTGCCTCTCTTAATATTAAGCTTCACCTAGACTAAATCACTCTGCCTGATTTAAATGTGTTATAGGTTACTGATGCTATCTGTGGGAGGACCTACTTGTGAAACCGCTCATGTGTGTGTGTGTGTGTGTGTGTGTGTGTGTGTGTGTGTGTGTGTGTGTGTGTGTGTGTGTGTGCCTTCAGAACATTTCCAGTTTGTTTTAAGTCTACTCCACTGTGTTTTAGGGAAGCTAACATGTCACCTCTATTGACTTGAGTAATGGTGGTGTGTTATTTAGTTCAATCTGAACCATTATAAATAGTTAACTGACTTCTTCCCTCTGGCAGGATCCTAAGGCCTTTACACTGGCTGCTAGAGAGAGCATGCACGCTTTACTGTTGAACAAGGTTACTGCCAGAGGCCAAACGTGCCCTTCTCTCTCTCTCTCTCCCTCCCTCGGGGCATTCTTGTTGACATTTCTCTTCCACCCACCTGTAAAATGGCTGCTAACTCAGAGAGAACAGAGCACCTCTTCACGAGGCACTCCTCTCTGAGCTCTACTGTGATGTAATCTAATCAGAGAAGAATGTGAGGCCCCAAATTGCACCCTATCCCTTATTTCGTGCACTACTTTTGACCTGGGCACATAGGAAATAGGTTGCCACTTGGGATGCACGTTTGGAAGACCACATGCCTTACTTACTAATGGAATTTCACCTTCCTGATTTCATGGCACTGTCAGACAGTTCAAGTACCCCCCTGCCTCTCGTCATTGGTCATCTCCACCTCTCCCTGCTGTCCATCAACGCTGGCCCCGCCCCCTCAACCTGTTCTCCCATAATTAAGTTACTAGGTTGGAGGGTGAGGTCTGTGTTCCAAATGGCACCCTATTCCCTATATAGAGCACTACTTTTCACCATAGCTCATAAAATGGCCAAAAGTGGTGTACTACATAGGGAATAGGGTGTCATTTGGGATGCAGATGAATACTGTTGGTAACAGCATGAATGAGAGGAGCCTGTCTATCTGTCTATCCATCTATCCATCCATCCATCCATCCATCCATCCATCCATCCATCCATCCCAGCAGAGAGAGCAGAGGACATGTTGTACAGGAATGTCATCAGCACTGCAACCCTCCCTCCGTCCCTCCCTCCGTCCCAGCAGAGAGAGCAGAGGACATGTTGTACAGGAATGTCATCAGCACTGCAGCCCTCACTCTCCTTGGTCGTTACTCTGCTAAGTGTTCACCACACACTGGCCATATGGCACATTAGGCTTCCTCCTGGAGAATTTCCTGTCTCTCTGTGTGTGTCATCATACTTGGGTTACACTTCTTGCCTGTGTAACCAAATCCAGCTCTGAGTGGAGGAAGAACTAAGGGTGTGTGTGTGTAAGGGGAACAGGGCGTATGTGCGTGTGTGTGTGATTTAGGTAAAATCATAGCAGCTAATGGTGATTTATGGAAAACCATAACAGTTGATAATGGTGATTTAGGTATAAAACCATAACAGTTGATAATGGTGATTTAGGTATAAAACCATAACAGTTGATAATCGTGATTTAGGTATAAAACCATAACAGTTGATAATAGTTTATCTCAATATTTTGTTATATACCCTTTGTTGGAAGTGACAGGGTCAAACGTTTTCTGTAAGTCTTCACAAGGTTTTCACACACTGTTGCTGGTATTTTGGCCCATTCCTCCATGCAGATCTCCTCTAGAGCAGTGATGTTTTGGGGCTGTTGCTGGGCAACACGGACTTTCAACTCCCTCCAAAGATTTTCTATGGGGTTGAGATCTGGAGACTGGCTAGCCACTCCGGGACATTGAAATGCTTCTTACGAAGCCACTCCTTCGTTGCCCGGGCGGGTGTGTTTGGGATCATTGTCATGCTGAAAGACCCAGCCACGTTTCATCTTCAATGCCCTTGCTGATGGAAGGAGGTTTTCACTCAAAATCTCACGATACATGGCCCCATTCATTCTTTCCTTTACACGGATCAGTCGTCCTGTTCCCTTTGCAGAAAAACAGCCCCAAAGCATGATGTTTCCACCCCCATGCTTCACAGTAGGTATGGTGTTCTTTGGATGCAACTCAGCATTCTTTGTCCTCTAATCACGACGAGTTGAGTTTTTACCAAAAAGTTATATTTTGGTTTCATCTGACCATATGACATTCTCCCAACCTTCTTCTGGATCATCCAAATGCTCTCTAGCAAACTTCAGACGGGCCTGCACATGTACTGGCTTAAGCAGGGAGACACGTCTGGCACTGCAGGATTTGAGTCCCTGGTGGCGTAGTGTGTTACTGATGGTAGGCTTTGTTACTTTGGTCCCAGCTCTCTGCAGGTCATTCACTAGGTCCCCCCGTGTGGTTCTGGGATTTTTGCTCACCGTTCTTGTGATCATTTTGACCCCACGGGGTGAGATCTTGCGTGGAGCCCCAGATTGAGGAGATTATCAGTGGTCTTGTATGTCTTCCATTTCCTAATAATTGCTCCCACAGTTGATTTCTTCAAACCAAGCTGCTTACCCATTGCAGATTCAGTCTTCCCAGCCTGGTGCAGGTCTACAATTGTGTTTCTGGTGTCCTTTGACAGCTCTTTGGTCTTGGCCATAGTGGAGTTTGGAGTGTGAATGTTTGAGGTTGTGGACAGGTGTCTTTTATACTGATAACAAGTTCAAACAGGTGCCATTAATAAAGGTAACGAGTGGAGGACAGAGGAGCCTCTTAAGAAGAAGTTACAGGTCTGTGAGAGCCAGAGATCTTGCTTGTTTGTAGGTGACCAAATACTTATTTTCCACCATAATTTGCAAATTAATTCATTAAAAATCCTACAGTGTGATTTTCTGGATTTTTTTTCTCATTTTGTCTGTCATAGTTGAAGTGTACCTATGATGAAAATTACAGGCCTCATCTTTTAAGTTGGAGAACTTGCACAATTGGTGGCTGACTAAATACTTGTTTGCCCCACTGTATGTAAAACCATAACAGTTGATAATGGTGATTTAGGTATAAAACCATAACAGTTGATAATGGTGATGTAGGTCAAATCAGAAGTGTTCTGCTTGTGTATGTTTGCACTCAGGCTCACCCAGGCTGGTATGTGGTAGTGCAGGTTGCTGTAGTACAGAAATTCCTGAGGTGGTGGTGTGTCACAAAAAATGGAAAGTCATCCTGAAGGGCTGCAGTGGCCCCATGCTGATACACAATCAAATTGATAAATGTCACCTTGGTGTATTCTACTATGAGTCCCATCCCAGCTTTCTCTCTCAACCTCAGCAGCCTCCCATCTCCATCCCAGCTATCTCTCTCAACCTCAGCAGCCTCCCATCTCCATCCCAGCTATATCTCTCCCCTCAGCAGCCTCCCATCTCCATCCCAGCTATCTCTCTCAACCTCAGCAGCCTCCCATCTCCATCCCAGCTATATCTCTCCCCTCAGCAGCCTCCCATCTCCATCCCAGCTATCTCTCTCAACCTCAGCAGCCTCCCATCTACATCCCAGCTATCTCTCTCCCCTCAGCAGCCTCCCATCTCCATCCCAGCCCTATCTCTCTCAACCTCAGCAGCCTCCCATCTCCATCCCAGCCCTATCTCTCTCCCCTCAGCAGCCTCCCATCTCCATCCCAGCTATCTCTCTCCTCTCAGCAGCCTCCCATCTCCATCCCAGCTATCTCTCTCAACCTCAGCAGCCTCCCATCTCCATCCCAGCCCTATCTCTCTCCCCTCAGCAGCCTCCCATCTCCATCCCAGCCCTATCTCTCTCAACCTCAGCAGCCTCCCATCTCCGTCCCAGACCTATCTCTCTCCCCTCAGCAGCCTCCCATCTCCATCCCAGCCCTATCTCTCTCAACCTCAGCAGCCTCCCATCTCCATCCCAGCCCTATCTCTCTCCCTCAGCAGCCTCCCATCTCCATCCCAGCCCTATCTCTCAACCTCAGCAGCCTCCCATCTCCATCCCAGCCCTATCTCTCTCCCCTCAGCAGCCTCCCATCTCCATCCCAGCCCTATCTCTCTCAACCTCAGCAGCCTCCCATCTCCGTCCCAGACCTATCTCTCTCCCCTCAGCAGCCTCCCATCTCTATCCCAGCTATCTCTCTCCTCTCAGCAGCCTCCCATCTCCATCCCAGCCCTATCTCTCTCTCAACCTCAGCAGCCTCCCATCTCCGTCCCAGACCTATCTCTCTCCCCTCAGCAGCCTCCCATCTCTATCCCAGCTATCTCTCTCCTCTCAGCAGCCTCCCATCTCCATCCCAGCCCTATCTCTCTCAACCTCAGCAGCCTCCCATCTCCATCCCAGCCCTATCTCTCTCCCCTCAGCAGCCTCCATCTCCATCCCAGCCCTATCTCTCTCAACCTCAGCAGCCTCCCATCTCCGTCCCAGACATATCTCTCTCCCTTCAGCAGCCTCCCATCTCCATCCCAGCCCTATCTCTCTCAACCTCAGCAGCCTCCCATCTCCATCCCAGCCCTATCTCTCTCCCCTCAGCAGCCTCCCATCTCGATCCCAGCTATCTCTCTCCCCTCAGCAGCCTCCCATCTCGATCCCAGCTATCTCTCTCCCCTCAGCAGCCTCCCATCTCTATCCCAGCTATCTCTCTAAACCTCAGCAGCCTCCCATCTCCACCCCAGCTGTAATTGTGACATTTGGAATGTGCATAATGTTGACCGTGTCTGGTGTTAAACCACGCTGATAGAGAGAATTGACTGCACCGTGGACAGTTTTGTAAGGTGCTCTGCAGGGGTACATTCATTTTGCCTTTCAAATGACTTGAAAGTTTGTGTGTGTTTGTAATATATAATAATAATATATGCCATTTAGCTGACGCTTTTATCCAAAGCGACTTACAGTCATGTGTGCATACATTCTACGTATGGGTGGTCCGGGAATCGAACCCACTACCCTGGCGTTACAAGCGCCATGCTCTACCAACTGAGCCACAGTGTGTGTGTGTGTGTGTGTGTGTGTGTGTGTGTGTGTGTGTGTATTCGTTCTCTCTGGGATTTCAGCAACATATTGTGTGGAATTCCAATCCAATGTTGTGATCATCATTCATTCATTCAGCAGCCGTTTCCCTGAGCTACGTCTCCTCTGCTCCTCAAGGGAGAACTTTTGATTCACCCCATGGCTGCTTCTCAAATGCTACCCTATTCCTATATTGACCAGAGCCCTATGGTCCCTGGTCAAAATAAGTGCACTATATGCCGATAGAGAATAGGGTGCCATCTGGGACACAGACCATACAGTAGTTCAAGATGTCAAACCTTTGATGTCCCATGCAGTGATCCTATTGTGTCCTGTAGGGTTGAGACAGATAGTATTGATCCAGAATCCAGTCTGTCCTGTAGGGTTGAGACAGATAGTATTGATCCAGAATCCAGTCTGTCCTGTAGGGTTGAGACCGAGAGTATTGATCCAGAATCCAGTCTGTCCTGTAGGGTTGAGACCGAGAGTATTGATCCAGAATCCAGTCTGTCCTGTAGGGTTGAGACCGAGAGTATTGATCCAGAATCCAGTCTGTCCTGTAGGGTTGAGACAGATAGTATTGATCCAGAATCCAGTCTGTCCTGTAGGGTTTGAGACAGAAGGGTTGAGACAGAGTATTGATCCAGAATCCAGTCTGTCCTGTAGGGTTGGGTCAGATAGTATTGATCCAGAATCCAGTCTGTCCTGTAGGGTTGAGACAGATAGTATTGATCCAGAATCCAGTCTGTCCTGTAGGGTTGAGACAGAGAGTATTGATCCAGAATCCAGTCTGTCCTGTAGGGTTGAGACAGCGAGTATTGATCCAGAATCCAGTCTTTCCTGAAGGGTTGAGACAGAGTATTGATCCAGAATCCAGTCTGTCCTGTAGGGTTGAGACAGAGAGTATTGATCCAGAATCCAGTCGGTCCTGTAGGGTTGAGACAGAGAGTATTGATCCAGAATCCAGTCTGTCCTGTAGGGTTGAGACAGAGAGTATTGATCCAGAATCCAGTCTGTCCTGTAGGGTTGAGACAGATAGTATTGATCCAGAATCCAGTCTGTCCTGTAGGGTTGAGACAGAGAGTATTGATCCAGAATCCAGTCTGTCCTGTAGGGTTGAGACAGAGAGTATTGATCCAGAATCCAGTCTGTCCTATAGGTTGAGACCGAGAGTATTGATCCAGAATCCAGTCTGTCCTGTAGGGTTGAGACAGAGAGTACTGATCCAGAATCCAGTCTGTCCTGTAGGGTTGAGACCGAGAGTATTGATCCAGAATCCAGTCGGTCACGTCCGTCCCCATTCTCCCAGATGTCCATCTGACCACCAGTTACAACACAATACAATTCAACTGGTGACATGGACTCAAAAGGCCTCTACATTACAAGTGAACCTACCTGGTAGACTCATTAAGTCCCAAATAGCACCCTACTCCCTTTGTAGTGCACTGCTTTTAACCAGAGCTTTATGGACCAGTATACAACAACGGTACCCACAGTCTAACTCTGGAAGTTCAGTCATCATTACATCTGAAGGCCTCTACACAGTCTAACTCTGTAAGTTCAGTCATCATTACATCTGAAGGCCTCTACACAGTCTAACTCTGTAAGGTCAGTCATCATTACATCTGAAGGCCTCTACACAGTCTAACTCTGTAAGTTCAGTCATCATTACATCTGAAGGCCTCTACGGACCTGTTTGCGTCGCGCTCCCAAAAATTCAGCCGCACAAAACTACGTGGAGCTACGCAAGCGAGGCTCCGTTTGATCCGTTGTGTTAGACTGTGTGGAGCCCTTAAGAACACATCCTGGATCAGTCGTTTGTGTCTCTACGGCTGGGAGGATTTCAAGGTAATACGAAAAGTGAAGACTAGTTAAGTTTCCCGCTAAGGGCAGAACCCCGAACTGTCACCTCGGATGAGCGAGAGAAAAGCTTGGGAGTTTCCTGCTCTCTTGTGACTGCCTTAACATTCAAATATTAGGCCTAAATAGGGTAGCTGATTGGTTCTGGGTGCTGAGATTAGGAGTTTTCTGACCACCATTCTTAAAGAGGAATTAGAATGTCATCTGCTGTGTTCACGCGTCTGTCTGGGGAGAGCGAGAGAGGAGTGTTTCTGTAATTTTGTAGCCGATCAAATGAGGATTGTATTTAACTGGTGCCAAATGACAGCCAGTGTCAGGCAGGACTTCCCTTAGAGGACACCCCAGTTGGACGGTTGTACAGAGAGAAGCGTGGCTCCCTGAAGGGTCGATTGGGACCAGAGATGTATTTGATTGAACTAGTCCTGTTCTGTCCACCGTGATGCGTCTTGAGTCCAGTCAGACCCTTGGAGGAGGACGATGGGTTCTACTACTGCTCAGGAGCTGAGCTAGAGAATGAGAAGTAGAATTCTACCTAGTGTATTTCAGTGTGCATACCTCTCAGTGCTAGAAGAGAATGAGAAGTAGAATTCTACCTAGTGTATTTCAGTGTGCATACCTCTCAGTGCTAGAGAATGAGAAGTAGAATTCTACCTGGTGTATTTCAGTCTGCATACTTCTCAGTGCTAGAGAATGAGAAGTAGAATTCTAACTGGTGTATTTCAGTCTGCATACTTCTCAGTGCTAGAGAATGAGAAGTAGAATTCTAACTGGTGTATTTCAGTCTGCATACTTCTCAGTGCTAGAGAATGAGAAGTAGAATTCTACCTGGTGTATTTCAGTCTGCATGCTTCTCCGTGCTAGAGAATGAGAAGTAGAATTCTAACTGGTGTATTTCAGTCTGCATACTTCTCCGTGCTAGAGAATGAGTAGAATTCTAACTGGTGTATTTCAGTCTGCATACTTCTCAGTGCTAGAGAATGAGAAGTAGAATTATACCTGGTGTATTTCAGTCTGCATACTTCTCCGTGCTAGAGAATGAGAAGTAGAATTCTAACTGGTGTATTTCAGTCTGCATACTTCTCCGTGCTAGAGAATGAGAAGTAGAATTCTAACTGGTGTATTTCAGTCTGCATACTTCTCCGTGCTAGAGAATGAGAAGTAGAATTCTAACTGGTGTATTTCAGTCTGCATACTTCTCCGTGCTAGAGAATGAGAAGTAATTCTAACTGGTGTATTTCAGTCTGCATACTTCTCCGTGCTAGAGAATGAGAAGTAGAATTCTAACTGGTGTATTTCAGTCTGCATACTTCTCAGTGCTAGAGAATGAGAAGTAGAACTCTAACTGGTGTGTTCAGTCTGCAGCAGACGCACTGACGTGTCCTGTGAAGCCTCCTGGGGACTAGTGAATAAATACCTCATTATCATTGGCCCGTAAGCTGATGGACTCTGTTTCTCTATTCTGCTGAAAAGTCACTCTGTGTTTCTCTATTCTGCTGAAAAGTCACTCTGTGTTTCTCTATTCTACTGAAAAGTCACTCTGTGTTTCTCTATTCTGTAAAGTCACTCTGTGATTCTCTATTCTACTGAAAAGTCACTCTGGATAGAGCGTCTGCAACATGACAAGTAAACTACAATGTGTGTTCTCCTCCGCGCTAAGAGGACCACGATGTGAATCCGCCTCCGCCTTGTTGAGGCTGGGCAGCCCTCTATGTTCCTTAGAGACCTATAAAGCACTGGAAGACAGAGTCGTCTGAGTGTGTTGTGAAGGAGAGAGGCAGTGGATTGTCAATCACCATCGGCCCTTAACTGTATTGAAGAGCACTGCATATTTCAGACCGAACTGTTATTTAGAGACTGCAGGGCATGGTATTATTTATGATCTCTCTCCTGCTCTTGCTCTCTCTCTCTCCTTCTCTCTCCTGCTCTCTCTCTCTCTCTCTCTCTCTCTCTCTCTCTCTCTCTCTCTCCTGCTCTCTCTCTCCTGCTCTCTCTCCCCTGCTCTCTCTCTCCTCTCTCTCTCTCTCTCCTGCTCTCTCTCTCTCTCTCTCTCTCTCTCTCCTGCTCTCTCTCTCTCTCTCTCTCTCTCTCTCTCTCTCTCTCTCTCTCTCTCTCTCTCCTCTCTCTCTCTCTCTCTCCTGCTCTCTCTCTCCTGCTCTCTTGCTCTTGCTCTCTTTCTTTGCTCTGTCAGTTCCTGTGATTTGTTTCTCAGAAAGTCACACACACTCGAGTGTCTTATTTTATTAGGGGTATGAACTGTACCATTTAAACTAATGTTTCACCGCATAATCTATAACAGAGAAGCAAGCGTTGGATTTCTATGAAGTCTGTGACAAAGCTGACCGATACCTTGTCAACTTAAAATGGCTTTTGATTGGATGAGTGAGCGACAGCAACCGTCATTCCTGGAATCTTGTTCCTTAAGAAATAGTTATCTTTATTATGTCAAAAGTAGTGCACTGTATCGTGGCTCGTTGTGCTGGGCTCTGGTGTGTACTGGTAGCTCGTTGTACTGGGCTCTGGTCAAAAGTAGTGCACTATATCGTAGCTCGTTGTACTGGGCTCTGGTCAGTAGTGCAATCGGCTAGCTCGTTGTACTGGAGGCTCCTGGTCAAAAGTAGTGCACTATATCGTAGCTCGTTGTACTGGGCTCTGGTCAAAATTAGTACACTATATCGTAGCTCGTTATGCTGAGCTCTGGTCAAAAGTAGTGCACTATATCGTAGCTCGTTGTACTGGGCTCTGGTCAAAGTAGTGCACTATACTGTATCTTGCACTATATCGTAGCTCGTTGTACTGGGCTCTGGTCAAAAGTAGTGCACTATATCGTAGCTACGTTGTACTGGGCTCTGGTCAAAGTAATTACACTATATCGTAGCTCGTTGTACTGGGCTCTGGTCAAAAGTAATTGCACTATAACGTAGCTCGTTGTACTGGGCTCTGGTCAAAAGTAGTGCACTGTATCGTAGCTCGTTTACTGGGCTCTGGTCAAAGTAGTGCACTGTATCTTGGCTCGTTGTGCTGGGCTCTGGTCACTATATCGTATGCTGGGCTCTGGTCGTTGTACTGGGCTGGGCTCTGGTCAAAAGTAGTGCACTATATCTCTCGTTGTACTGGGCTCTGGTCAAAGTAGTGCGTAGCTCGTTGTACTGGGCTCTGGTCAAAAGTAGTGCACTATATCGTACTGACTGGGCTCTGGTTTGCACTACACTAGGTTGCAAACGTTAGGAGCACCTTCCTAATATTTCTCTGGGGCCTGGACTCCACAAGGTCTCAAGCGTTCCACAGGCATGCTGGTCCATGTTGACTCAATGCTTCCCACAGTTGTGTCAAGTTGGCTGGATGCCCACGGGAAACGGTTGAGCAGCGCTGCAGTGACACAAACCGGTGCGCCAGGCACCTACTACCATACTACTACACTACTACTACCACACTACTACCATACTACTACCACACTACTACCATACTAACCATACTACTACCACACTACTACACTACTACTACCATACTACTACTACCATACTACTACTACCACACTACTACCATACTACTACATTACTACTACACTACTACTACCATACTAACCATACTACTACCACACTACTACACTACTACTACCATACTACTACTACCACACCCTGTTCAAAGACACTTTAATATTTTGTCTTGCACATTCACCCTCTGAATGACACACATACACAATCCATGTCTGGTGTCTCAAGGCTTAAAGGTCCTTCTTTTAACCTGTCTGCTTCCCTTCATCTACACTGATTGAAGTGGATTTAACAAGTTACATCAATAAAGGATCATATCTTTCAGCTGGATTCACTTGGTCAGTCTGTCATGGAGAGAGCAGGTGTTCTAATGTTTTGTACACTCTGTGTATAGTGCAATTTCTTCTGTATTTACTGTATTCTGTATTTACTGTAGTTTGTATTTACTGTAGTCTGTAATTACTGTATTTTGTAGTCTGTACTGTAGTTTGTATTTACTGTAGTTTGTATTTACTGTAGTTTGTATTTACTGTAGTCTGTATTTACTGTAGTCTGTATTTACTGTAGTTTGTATTTACTGTAGTTTGTATTTACTGTATTCTGTATTTACTGTATTCTGTATTTCTTACTGGTAGTTTGTATTTACTGTATTCTGTATTTACTGTATTCTGTATTTACTGTGTTTGCACGGCCTCTCCTTTCTAAATGACTTATGGTTTCTTAGAACTTTCAACGGTCAGTCAATGTGGAACCAATCTGTGTTTTACTTCCCTTCCTGACTAACTTCCTCTTTCCTCCAGCCTTGTTTTCCCTTTTTGCTTACTATGATTTACTTTACCATGGCTGGTTAATTTTGCCCCCACCATGGCTGTGTGGTTTACCATGGCTGTGGTTACCATGGCTGTGGTTGATTTAGTTACCATGGCTGTGGTTACCATGGCTGGTTACCATGGCTGTGGATTTATTTTTACCATGGCTGTGGTTGCCATTTGGTTACCATATGGCTGTGGTGGATTTACTTTTTACCATGGCTGTGGTCACCATGGCTGTGGTTAATTTCATTTTTACCATGGCTGTGGTTAATTGCATTTTACCATGGCTGTGGTTATTTACTTTACCATGGCTGTGGTTACCATGGCTGTGGTTGATTTTGCATGGCTGTGGTTACCATGGCTTGGTTGATTACTTTACCATGGCTGTAGTTAATTTACTTTACCATATTGTAAGATTATTTACCATGGCTGTGGTTACCATGGCTGTGGTTGATTTACTTTACCATGGCTGTGGTTGATTTACTTTACCATGGCTGTGGTTGATTTACTTTACCATGGCTGGTTAATTTACTTTACCATGGCTGTGGTTGATTTTACTTTACCATGGCTGTGTTTGATTTACCATGGCTGTGGTTACCATGGCTGTGGTTGATTTTACTTTACCATGGCTAGTGGGTTAATTTACTTTACCATGGCTGTGGTTGATTTTACTTTTACCATGGCTGTGGTTACCATGGCTGTGGTTGATTTACTTTACCATGGCTGTGGTTAATTTTCTTTACCATGGCTGTAGGTTTACTTTTATCATGGCTGTGGTTGATGGTTACTTTACCATGGCTGTGGCTGATTTTACCGTGGCTGTGGTTACCATGGCTGTGGTTAATTTTACTTTACCATGACTGTGGTTAATTTACTTTACCATGGCATGGCTGTGGTTGATTTTACCGTGGCTGGTTACCATGGCTGTGGTTACCATGGCTGTGGTTACCATGGCTGTGGTTACCATGGCTTAGTTATCATGGCTGTGGTTGATTTACTTTACCATGGCTGTGGTTACCATGGCTGTGGTTAATTTACTTTACATGGCTGTGGTTGATTTACTTTACCGTGGCTGTGTGGTGGATTTACTTTACCATGGCTGTGGTTACATGGCTGTGGTTATCATGATGGTGGTTACCATGGCTGTGGTTACCATGTACTTTACCATGGCTGTGGTTACCATGGCTGTGGTTACCATGGCTGTGGTTACCATGGCTGTGGTGGAGATTTTACCATGGCTGTGGTGGATTTACTTTTACCATAGCTGTGGTAGATTTACTTTACCGTGGCTGTGGTCACCATGGCTGTGGTTAATTTACTTTACCATGGCTGTGGTTAATTTTACTTTACCATGGCTGTGGTTGATTTACTTTACCATGGCTGTGGTTACTGGCTGGTTAATTTGATATTTTACCATGGCTGTGGTTGATTTACTTTACCATGGCTGGTTGATTTACTTTACCATGGCTGGTTACCATGGCAGTGGTTGATTTACTACTGCACTGGCTGTGGTGATTTAATTTTTACCATGGCTGTGGTTACCATGGCTGTGGTTAATTTACTTTACCATGGCTGTGGTTTTACCATGGCTGTGGTTATCTTACCATAGCTTTGATTTTACCATGGCTGTGGTTACCATGGCTGTGGTTGATTTGTTTTTAACATGGCTGTGGTTACCATGGCTGTGGTGGATTTACTTTACCATGGCTGTGGTGATTTTGATTTCTTTACCATGGCTGTGGTTACTCATGGCTGTGGTTGATTTACTTTACCATGGCTGTGGTTACCTATGGCTGTGGTTGTTAATTTACTACCATGGCTGTGGTTAATTTACTTTACCATGGCTGTGGTTAATTTACTTTACCATGGCTGTGGGTTAATTTACTTTTACCATGGCTGTGGTTAATTTATTTTACCATGGCTGTGGTTGATTTACTTTACCATGGCTGTGGTTAATTTACTTTACCATGGCTGTGGTTAATTTACTTTACCATGGCTGTGGTTCATTTACTTTACCATGGCTGTGGTTGATTTATTTTACAAGCTGTGGTTAATATGGCTGTGGTTACCATGGCTGTGGTTGATTTATTTTACCATGGCTGTGGTTGATTTACTTTACCATGGCTGGTTAATTTACTTTACCATGGCTGTGGTTAATTTACTTTACCATGGCTGTGGTTGATTTATTTTACCATGGCTGTGGTTACCATGGCTGTGGTTAATTTACTTTACCATGGCTGTGGTTAATTTACTATCATATTGGGTATACCATGGCTGTGGTTAATTGCCCCCACCATGGCTGTGGATGATTTACTTACCATGGCTGTGGTTACCATGGCTGTGGTTGATTTATTAATTACCATGGCTGATTTTACTTTACCATGGCTGTGGTTAATTTACTTACCATGGCTGTGGTTAATTTACTTTACCATGGCTGTGGTTGATTTTACTTTACCGTGGCTGTGGTTAATTTACTTTACCATGGCTGTGGTTACCATGGCTGTGGTTACCATGGCTGTGGTTACCATGGCTGTGGTTGATTTGCTACCGTGGCTGTGGTTAATTTTACTTACCATGGCTGGATGATTTGCACTAATTTACCATGACTATGGTTAATTTGTTTTACCGTGACTTGTGGTTGATTTACTTTACCATGGCTGTGGTTACCATGGCTATGGCTAATTTACTTTACCATGGCTGTGGTTGATTTACTTTACCATGGCTACCGTGGTTGATTTGCATTTACCATGGCTGTGGTTCATTTTACTTTACCATGGCTGTGGTTCATTTACTTTACCATGGCTGGTTAATTACTTTACCATGACTGTGGTTAATTATTACCATAATAAAATATTTACCATGGCTGTGGTTAATTACTACCATGGCTGTGGTTGATTTAGTTTACCATGGCTGTGGTTAATTTATTTTATCATGGCTGTGGTGCACCATGACTGTGGTTGTTGGTTTACCATGGCTGTGGTTGATTTACTACCATGGCTGTGGTTACCATGGCTGGATTTACACATGGCTGTGGTGGATTTTACCATGGCTGTGGTAGATTTACTTTACCATGGCTGTGGTTATTTTTACTGTGGTTACCATGGCTGTGGTTAATTTACTTTACCATGGCTGTGGTTGATTTACTTTACCGTGGCTGTGGTTAATTTACTTTGGTGACTTTGGTTACCGTGGCTGTGGTTACCATGGCTGTGGTTGATTTACTTTACCATGGCTGTGGTTAATTTACTTTACCATGGCTGTGGTTACCATGGCTGTGGTTGATTTTACTTTACCATGGCTGTGGTTACCATGGCTGGTTATCATTTTTACCATGGCTGTGGTTAATTTACTTTACCATGGCTGTGGTTAATTTATTTTACCATGGCTGTGGTTAATTTACTTTTACCATGGCTATGGTTAATGTACTTTACCATGGCTGGTTATTTACTTTACCATGGCTGTGGGTTACCATGGCTGTGGTTGATTCTTTAACATGGCTGTGGTTAATTTTCTTTTACCATGGCTGTGGTTAATTTACTTTACCATGGCTGTGGTTATTTTACTTTTACCGTGGCTGTGGTTAATGTACTTACCATGGCTGTGGTTACCATGGCTGTGGTTTTACTCATGGCTGTGGTTAATTTACTTTACCATGGCTGTGGTTGATTTACATTTTACCATGGCTGTGGTTAATTTACTTTACCATGGCTGTGGTTAATTTACTTTTACCATGGCTGTGGTTGATTTACTTTACCATGGATGGTTAATTTACTTTACCATGGCTGTGGTTAATTTACTTTACCATGGCTGTGGTTAATTTACTTTACCATGACTGTGGTTAATTTACTTTACCATGGCTGTGGTTGATTTACTTTACCATGGCTGTGGTTACCATGGCTGTGGTTACCATTTAGTTTACCATGGCTGTGGTTGATTTACTTTACCATGGCTGTGGTTGATTTACCATGTGGCTGTGGGGATTTACTTTACCATGGCTGTGGCTTGGTTTACCATGGCTGTGGTTAATCACTGTTTACCATGGCTGTGGTTACGTGACTGCCAGGTTACCATGGCTGTGGTTACCATGGCTGTGGTTAATTTACTTTACCATGGCTGTGGATGATTTACTTTACCATGGCTGTGGTCACCATGGCTGTGGTTAATTTACTTTACCATGGCTGTGGTTAATTTACTTTACCATGGCTGTGGTTAATTTACTTTACCATGGCTGTGGTTAATTTACTTTACCATGGCTGTGGTTGATTTACTTTACCATGGCTGTGGTTGATTTAGCCTTTACCATGGCTGTGGTTAATTTACTGTTTACCATGGCTGTGGTTGATTTACTTTACATGGCTGTGGTTACCATGGCTGTGGTTGATTTACTTTACCATGGCTGTGGTTAATTCACTTACCATGGCTGTGGTTAATTTACTTTACCATGGCTGTGGTTGATTTATTTTACCATGGCTGTGGTTAATTTTACCATGACTGTGGTTAATTTACTTTACCATGGCTGTGGTTACCATGGCTGTGGCTGATTTACCATGGCTGTGGTTGATTTACTTTACCATGGCTGTGGTTACCATGGCTGTGGTTAATTTACTTTACCATGGCTGTGGTTGATTTACCATGGCTGTGGTTGATTTACCATGGCTGTGGTTAATTTACCATTTGGTTTACATGGCTGTGGTTATTTACTTTACCATGGCTGTGGTTACCATTTACTTTACCATGGCTGTGGTTGATTTATGGCTGTGGTTACCATGGCTGTGGTAATTTACTTTACCATGGCTGTGGTTGATTTACTTTCACCATGGCTGTGGTTGATTTACTTTACCATGGCTGTGGTTAATTTATTTTTACCATGGCTGTGGTTGATTTACTTTTACCATGGCTGTGGCTGTTAATTTACTTTACCATGGCTGTGGTTGATTTCCATTTACCATGGCTGTGGTTACCATGGCTGTGGTTGATTTGGTTACCATGGCTGTGGTTAATTTGGTTACCATGGCTGTGGTTACCATGACTGTGGTTGATTTACTTTACCATGGCTGTGGTGGATTTACTTTACCATGGCTGTGGTGGATTTACTTTACCATGGCTGTGGTCACCATGGCTGTGGTTAATTTACTTTACCATGGCTGTGGTTAATTTACTTTACCATGGCTGTGGTTGATTTACTTTACCATGGCTGTGGTTGATTTACTTTACCATGGCTGTGGTTAATTTACTTTACCATGGCTGTGGTTAATTTACTTTACCATGGCTGTGGTTAATTTACTTTACCATGGCTGTGGTTAATTTACTTTACCATGGCTGTGGTTGATTTACTTTACCATGGCTGTGGTTAATTTACTTTACCATGGCTGTGGTTAATTTTTTACCATGGCTGTGGTTAATTTGCTGTTTACCATGGCTGTGGTTCATTTACTTTACCATGGCTGTGGTTGATTTACTTTACCATGGCTGTGGTTAATTTACTTTACCATGGCTGTGGTTACCATGGCTGTGGTTAATTTACTTTACCATGGCTGTGGTTGATTTACTTTACCATGGCTGTGGTTAATTTATTTTTACCATGGCTGTGGTTAATTTTTTACCATGGCTGTGGTTACCATGGCTGTGGTTAATTTACTTTACCATGGCTGTGGTTGATTTACTTTACCATGGCTGTGGTGCTACCATGGCTGTGGTTGATTTACTTACCATGGCTGTGGTTACCATGGCTGTTTACCATGGCTGTGGTTAATTTACTTATCATGGCTGTGGTTACCATGACTGTGGTTAATTTACTTTACCATGGCTGTGGTTGATTTACTTTACCATGGCTGTGGTTACCAGTGGCTGTGGTTACCATGGCTGTGGTTACCATGGCTGTGGTTGATTTACTACCATGGCTGTGGTTAATTTACTTTACCATGGCTGTGGTTAATTTACTTTACCATGGCTGTGGTTGATTTACTTTACCGTGGCTGTGGTTAATTTACTTTACCGTGACTGTGGTTACCGTGACTGTGGTTACCATGGCTGTGGTTACCATGGCTGTGGTTACCATGGCTGTTTACTTTACCATGGCTGTGGTTACCATGGCTGTGGTTAATTTACTTTACCGTGGCTGTGGTTAATTTACTTTACCATGGCTGTGGTTAATTTTACTTTACCGTGGCTGTGGTTAAGATTTACCATGGCTTTACATGGCTGTGGTGGCTGTGGTTAATTTACTTTACCATGGCTGTGGTTAATTTACTTTACCATGGCTGTGGTTACCGTGGCTGTGGTTACCATGGCTGTGGTTAATGGCTGTGGTTTTACTTTACCATGGCTGTGGTACCATGATTTACTTACCATGACTGTGGTTAATTTACTTTACCATGGCTGTGGTTACCTGGCTGGTTACCATGGCTGTGGTTAATGGTTAATTTTACCATGGCTGTGGTTCATTTACTTTACCATGGCTGTGGTTCATTTACTTTACCATGGCTGTGGTTAATTTACCGTGGCTGTGGTTACCATGGCTGTGGTTAATTTACTTTACCATGGCTGTGGTTAATTTGCTACCATGGCTGTGGTTCATTTGGTTACCATGGCTGTGGTTAATTTGCTACCATGACCACTGTGGTTAATTTACTTTACCATGGCTGTGGTTACCATGGCTGTGGTTGATTTACTTTACCATGATGCCATGACTGTGGTTAATGGCTGTGGTTACCATGGCTGTGGTTACCATGGCTGTGGTTACCATGGCTGTACTTTACCATGGCTGTGGTTACCATGACTGTGGTTAATTTGCTTTACCATGGCTGTGGTTAATTTGCTTTACCATGGCTGTGGTAGATTTACTTTACCATGGCTGTGGTCACCATGGCTGTGGTTAATTTACTTTACCATGACTGTGGTTAATTTCATTTTACCATGGCTGTGGTTGATTTACTTTACCATGGCTGTGGTTACTATGGCTGTGGTTAATTTACTTTACCATGGCTGTGGTTATGGCTGTGGTTGATTTACTTTACCATGGCTGTGGTTAATGTACTTTACCATGGCTGTGGTTACCATGGCTGTGGTTAATTTACTTTACGTGGCTGTGGTTAATTTACTTTACCGTGGCTGTGATTAATGTACTTTACCATGGCTGTGGTTACCCATGGCTGTGGTCACCATGGCTGTGGTTGATTTACTTTACCATGGCTGTGGTTAATTTACTTTACCGTGACTGTGGTTAATTTACTTTACCATGGCTGTGGTTAATTTACTTTACCATGGCTGTGGTTAATTTACTTACCATGGCTGTGGTTACCATGGCTGTGGTTACCATGGCTGTGGTTACCATGGCTGTGGTTACCATGGCTGTGGTTGATTTACTTTACCATGGCTGTGGTTACCATGGCTGTGGTTACCATGGCTGTGGTTGATTTACTTTACCATGGCTGTGGTTACCATGGATGTGGTTAAAATACTGCACTCATAACCTACTGATATCCTACTGTATGAAATGCAGGTAAAATACTGCACTCATAACCTACTGATATCCTACTGTATGAAACGCAGGTAAAATACTGCACTCATAACCTACTGATATCCTACTGTATGAAAGCGCAGGTAAAACACTGCACTCATAACCTACTGATATCCTACTGTATGAAACGCAGGTAAAACACTGCACTCATAACCTACTGATATCCTACTGTATGAAACGCAGGTAAAATACTGCACTCATAACCTACTGATATCCTACTGTATGAAACGCATGGTAAAACACTGCACTCATAACCTACTGATATCCTACTGTATGAAACGCAGGTAAAACACTGCACTCATAACCTACTGATATCCTACTGTATGAAACGCAGGTAAAACACTGCACTCATAACCTACTGATATCCTACTGTATGAAGCATAGGTAAAACACTGCACTCATAACCTACTGATATCCTACTGTATGAAACGCAGGTAAAACACTGCACTCATAACCTACTGATATCCTACTGTATGAAACGCAGGTAAAACACTGCACTCATAACCTACTGATATCCTACTGTATGAAACGCAGGTAAAACACTGCACTCATAACCTACTGATATCCTACTGTATGAAACGCAGGTAAAACACTGCACTCATAACCTACTGATATCCTACTGTATGAAGCGCAGGTAAAACACTGCACTCATAACCTACTGATATCCTACTGTATGAAACGCAGGTAAAATACTGCACTCATAACCTACTGATATCCTACTGTATGAAACGCAGGTAAAACACTGCACTCATAACCTACTGATATCCTACTGTATGAAGCGCAGGTAAAACACTGCACTCATAACCTACTGATATCCTACTGTATGAAACGCAGGTAAAACACTGCACTCATAACCTACTGATATCCTACTGTATGAAACGCAGGTAAAACACTGCACTCATAACCTACTGATATCCTACTGTATGAAACGCAGGTAAAACACTGCACTCATAACCTACTGATATCCTACTGTATGAAACGCAGGTAAAACACTGCACTCATAACCTACTGATATCCTACTGTATGAAACGCAGGTAAAATACTGCACTCATAACCTACTGATATCCTACTGTATGAAACGCAGGTGGTCTGTGAACACTGGAGAGCCACAGGGTGTGCAGGCTTTTGACACAACCCTGCTCAAACACACCAGAGTCAGCTTATCAAGGTCCTGTTGAGCACCTGGTTTTTAAAAAATACTTTGTTGTGTGTTCGAGCAGGGCAGGAGCAAAAGCCTGCACCCTCTGTAGCTCCGCTGTAATCTCCTGGAGGAAGGTTGGCCAACCTGCTACATTGCAAGTACAGCCAAATAATGTATGTCTTTATTTAAGTCCCTCTTTCAATGAAGCAGGGATCAAATGGCTAAGGTGGGTCAGGTAGATAAGATATTTATCTATTTGTAAGGTTCAAATATTCAGTGTTCAGCGGAGGTCTTGAAAGCGTAGTCAGAATTACATGGTCAGTATTGAATAGAGGAGTTTCCTAGACAATTCTGAGTGCTTGAGGGCCGGTTTCATATCCGGGGTACCCAGCATTGGTTTCAACGGCTGTGCACCCTGATCAGCTGCGTGTCGGCCATTTGCGGTCGTACGTGAGGGCCCGGTTGAATGTTATTTTAGGACATTGGACGTGATGACATTAATACATGCTAATATTTGATCCTTAAGAGTCCGTTGAAGCACCAATGTCAATTCGAGTAATACAATAAAAATATCCTCATCAAAGAGAGATGTTTGTTTTGCATATGGGTTATGTTTCCATCCACTATTACATCCGCTTACGTAGACTTCTTCTTATCTGTGGTATGTACGGCTGGCAGCTGTGTTCGTCAGACCATGACACACACAAACTCTCTGGAAAGGGGGGAGACTCTACGAATACTATTGTGTTCTCCATTTCACTCTACGAATTTCGACAAGTATCATGGACACATCTGAAAGTAACCCATACAAACCTCTTGTTTCTTTGTGGTTTGTCTTCTCAGGCTCTGTCTCGTGTTTGTCTCGCTGTGGTTTGTCTCGTGTTTGTCTCTCGCTCTGTCTCGTGGTTTGTCTCTCGTGGTTTGTCTCTCTCAGCTCGTGAGTAACCTATAAACTGCCCATAAACGGTTAGATTAGTTGAGGGTAAAGTAGCTAGGATAACCAGCCAAAGTACACTGTTTTGAATTGGCTTTTTAGTTAGTCTGTATAATAATTCTACCTGCTGTGCAAATTTCTTTCTCTGTCTCTGTCTCTCATGCTCTGTCTCTCATGCTCTGTCTCTCATGCTCTGTCTCTCATGCTCTGTCTCTCATGCTCTGTCTCTCATGCTCTGTCTCTCATGCTCTGTCTCTCACATGCTCTGTCTCTCATGCTCTCATGCTCTGTCTCTTATGCTCTGTCTCTCATGCTCTGTCTCTCATGCTCTGTCTCTCATGCTCTCATGCTCTGGTCTTATGCTCTGTCTCTTATGCTCTGTCTCTCATGCTCTGTCTTCATGCTCTGTCTCTCATGCTCTGCCTCTCATGCTCTCATGCTCTGTCTCTTATGCTCTGTCTCTTATGCTCTGGTCTCTTATGCTCTGTCTTTCTTATGCTCTGTCTCTATGCTCTGTCTCTTATGCTCTGTCTCTTATGCTCTGTCTCTTATGCTCTGTCTCTTATGCTCTGTCTCTCATGCTCTGTCTCTCATGCTCTCATGCTCTGTCTCTATGCTTTGTCTCTCGCGTTTCTGATGTTTGTCTCTGATGCTCTGTCTCTGATGCTCTGTCTCTGATGCTTTTGTCTCTGATGCTCTATCTCTGATGTTTGTCTCTTCTGCTCTGTTCTCTTTGTTTCTCGTTTTCATGTTTCTCTCATGCTCTCTCGCTCTTATGCTCTGTCTCTGATGCTTTGTCTCTGTCTCTATGTCGGTTCTCATGCTTTGTCTCAATCTCTGATGCGCCTCCAGAGGTAAGACTTGATACAGTTCTGATCAGAGTAGACTAATTGTTTTGATAAAGGATTTTCTTTTTGCGTGACTTTATTTTTTTTACTTGTCCATTCAGACAATTTAAATCTATTCATCTTGTCCGACCATTTGTTTGTTTGTTTTTTTTACTTGCCCAAGGCGGACAAGCGTTTTATGTCGATCCCTGTCAGTCAAGTGTTCATCAACAAAGTCATACTAACTGTGGTGGTTTAGTGACACACTTGAGAAAAGGGGGTGAGACTGTGTTGTCATTTAAAAAATGTCCTGACCTGCACCTGATGATGTTAGGTTTCATTTTGTAGTTATTCCTCATCAGGTAAACTATTCATTACGCTGTCTGTCCATTCTCTTTTCTCTCAAGAGTTTGTGTAGCTCACAGTCAACATTAAGAAAAGTGATGTATTTAGGGCTCTGAGTGGGCGCAGCGGTCTAAGGCACTCCATCCCAGTGTTAGAGGTGTCGCTACGGATCCTGTTTCGATCTCGGGCTGTATCACAAACGGCCGTTTGGGAGTCCCATAGGAGGTGCACAATTGGCCCAGTGCCATCCGGGAGGCTGTCATTGTAAAATCAAAATCGATTTACCAACCAATATCTCTCTTTCTCCTCTTCTTCCAGACTGTCTCTCTGCCGGGTCAGGGTGGTCGTCCTGAGTCTCCTGTCTACACTAACCTGCAGGAGCTGAAGATCTCTGGGACCAGCCTGCCCCCCGACCCCCTCCAACTTCCACAGCATGTCCCTGGGTGACTGGGAGGCCCACAAGGTCTGTACTACTACCGTCATGGATTGTGTAACTTCGCTATCGTCTCCGTGTGCGTCCCAAATGGAACCCTATTACATATTTAGTGCACTACAGGGCCCATAGGGCACTGGTCAAAGTAGTGCACTAAATGTGGGAGTAAAGGTGCCATTTGGGAATGATTGTTATTGATGTTGTCTGATCTGTGTTTATATGTCATTTTACTGTTTTTAACCACGGGACGAAGACAAAATGTCCATTTGATTTAAATATTGTAATGGACAAAGATTTTGAATTCCATTTGAAGGACCAGAGCGGCAGACAGTTCTACTTCAACCGTTCCACCAGGAGAGGACATGGAAACCTCCCGAGCCAGAGACGCCAGTAGTGGCAGCTTGGGCAGAGATCCACAGCAATAGCACTGGAGACGGGTGTGTACTGGGACATGTGTTGACACACACACACTTACTCAAATACACACACGCTCGCACACACACTTACTCAAATACACACACTTACTCAAACACACACGCACGCTCACGCATGCACACACATACACACACACACACACACACACTACACACACACACACACACACACACACACACACACTTACTCAAACTCACACATTTACTCAAACACACACTCAAACACACATAGGTATAGAAACAAGCAAATTCAAACACATTTATGAAAAGTCATGAGGTGTATGTGCTTGTGTTCTCAAACACGCCCGTCAAACACATTAGACAGAAAGAATCACTGCTGCATTCTGGCAGGATCACGGTACATTTTGTTCTCTAGAATGATGATAATAAGCACCACACTGCCACCTTGTGGCCAGATGCAGTCAGTGCTCCTCAAACTGGGAAACTGGTCCCAGCCTCATTGGTTTGCTGTTACTGCAGCAGTACATGTTTGTGTTCTGCTGTGTCCTCTGTCTGGTACACCCAGTAACCGTGTTCAGACTGAGTGTTTCGATGTTCCTGCCGTCTTCAACTCTCTGTGCGTCACACCCCTGGGTTCAAATACTATTTACCTGTGCTTGATTTCATTTTCCTGGCTTAATGCACTTTATGGGAAACTCCACTCAAATACAATCTCTTGTCATTTTCTTCATTTATCCAGTGATGATAAAACCCACAAGTGTTTTGCATGTCAGCAGTCAAGGTTTTAAGACTTTCAAGAAGTGAAGTGTCACCGATCACATCCTCATGATGAAGAAGACATGCAGCACATTTTGGGAGTGTATTTTTAAGCTGGGTTTTCCTTTAAAGGGGTACTTCAGGCCTCCCCGTCACGGATCATCTAAACATCTAGGCCTCGTTTCCCAGCTGTGATGTAACTTAAAGGGGTACTTCAGGATTTTGGCAATGAGGCCCTTTTATCTTCCTCCCCAGAGTCAGATGAACTTGTGGATACCATTTGTCTCTTTGACCAGTACGAAGCCAGTTAAAGGGGCCTCATTGCCAACATCCCAGACGAGAACAGATGTTCCAGTATTTGAACCCAGGACTGGTGCTTTACTGTGTTGTAAATGTCTCGTTCTTAGAGTACTGTGATTCATGATGATTGGTGCTTTCTATTCTCTGTGCATACGTAATTCAATGGTGATTGGTCCTTCTCTCGCTGTATTTATCTCTGACCCTCTCCTCCCTCTCCCGTTTCCCTCCCTCTCCGTTTCCCTCTCTGTCCCGTTTCCCTCTCTGTCCCCCGTTTCCCTCTCTGTCCCGTTTCCTCCTGTCCCGTTTTCCCTGTCCGTTTCCCTCTCTGTCCCGTTTCCCTCCCTGTCCGTTTCCCTGCCCTTTCTCTCTCTCTGCCCCGTTTCTCTCCCTCTCTGCCCCGTTCCCTCCCCTCTCTCCCTCTCTGTCCCGTTTCCCTCCTCTCTCCCTCTCTGTCCCGTTTCCCTCTCTGTCCCGTTTCCTGTCTCTCTGTCCCGTTTCCCATTTCTCTGTCCGTTTCCTCCTGTCCGTTTCCCTCCCTCTCCCTCTCTGTCCCGTTTCCCTCCCTGTTCCGTTTCCCTCCCTCTCTCCCTCTCTGCCCCGTTTCTCTCCCTCTCTGCCCTGTTTCCCTCCCTCTCTCCCTCTCTGTCCCGTTTCCCTCCCTCTCTGTCCCGTTTCCCTCCCTGTCCCGTTTCCCTCCCTAATCATAGACGACTCCGCCGCTCTCTCTCTCCCCGTCCTTCCTTCCTCTCCTCTCGCTGTCCATTGGTCCGTTCCAGCCTCTGTTGTTGGAGGACAACTGCCACAGCACGTATTCTAGCCAATCAGACAGCCAGTCGGCTACCCGCCCGGGGTTGGTCAGAAGAGCTGGATGAGCATGGACACACTCTGTATGTCAGTGATTATACTAATGAGAAGGTACCGGGGTCTCTTTCTGTTGATCTCTCTCTCTCTCTGTTGATCTCTCTCTCTCTGTTGATCTCTCTGTTGATCTCTCTCTCTGTTGATCTCTCTCTCTCTGTTGATCTCTCTCTCTCTGTTGATCTCTCTCTCTCTGTTGATCTCTCTCTCTCTGTTGATCTCTCTCTCTCTGTTGATCTCTCTCTCTCTCTGTTGATCTCTCTGTTGATCTCTCTCTCTCTGTTGATCTCTCTCTGTTGATCTCTCTGTTGATCTCTTTCTCTCTGTTGATCTCTTTCTCTCTGTTGATCTCTCTCTCTCTGTTGATCTCTCTGTTGATCTCTTTCTCTCTGTTGATCTCTTTCTCTCTGTTGATCTCTCTCTCTCTCTGTTGATCTCTCTGTTGATCTCTCTCTCTCTCTGTTGATCTCTCTCTCTCTGTTGATCTCTCTCTCTCTGTTGATCTCTCTGTTGATCTCTTTCTCTCTGTTGATCTCTCTCTCTCTGTTGATCTCTCTGTTGATCTCATTCTCTCTGTTGATCTCTTTCTCTCTGTTGATCTCTCTCTCTCTGTTGATCTCTCTCTCTCTGTTGATATCTCTGTTGATCTCTCTCTCTCTATTGATCTCTCTCTCTCTGTTGATCTCTCAGTTGATCTCTCTCTCTCTCTATTGATCTCTTTCTCTCAGTTGATCTCTCTCTCTCTGTTGATCTCTCAGTTGATCTCTCTCTCTCTATTCTCTCTCTCTATGTTGATCTCTCTCTGTTGATCTCTCTCTCTCTGTTGATCTCTCTCTCTCTCTGTTGATCTCTCTCTGTTGATCTCTCTCTCTCTGTTGATCTCTCTCTCTCTGTTGATCTCTGTTGATCTCTCTCTCTCTGTTGATCTCTCTCTCTCTGTTGATCTCTCTTTCTCTGTTGATCTCTCTTTCTCTGTTGATCTCTCTTTCTCTGTTGATCTCTCTCTCTCTCTGTTGATCTCTCTCTCTCTCTCTGTTGATCTCTCTCTCTCTCTCTGTTGATCTCTCTGTTGATCTCTCTCTCTCTCTCTCTCTGTTGATCTCTTCTGTTGATCTCTCTCTCTGTTGATCTCTCTCTCTCTGTTGATCTCTCTCTCTGTTGATCTCTCTGTTGATCTCTCTCTCTCTCTGTTGATCTCTCTCTCTCTCTGTTGATCTCTCTCTCTCTCTGTTGATCTCTCTCTCTCTCTCTCTGTTGATCTCTCTCTCTCTCTGTTCTCTCTCTCTCTCTGTCGATCTCCCTCGGCTGATTTACAGACGTCTGTACTGTCACGTGGAATGTCTATATTTCACTTAGACTTGACCACACTACTATCACATGTTTAGCATGGCTCATAGACCGCTGACAAAGAGACATTTATGTCTTTTTGAACGTCATGGTCTAGTAACCTGGTGTATCTCATCTCCGTGTGTGTCTGTCAGTGGATAAAGCACGTGGATGAACAGGGCAGACCATACTACTACAGTGCTGATGGCTCCAGGTCAGAGTGGGAGCTGCCCAAGGTACGGCCCTCTACACTACCTCACTGTTTCAGTTCAATGGTTTCCTTGATTGTCCCCCAAGTTATTCAGGTTTATTACTCTCCTCTCTGCAGTACCAACACTCCCCCTCCCTCCCCTCTCTGCAGTACCAACACTCCCCCTCCCTCTCCTCTCTGCAGTAACCCTCCCCCTCTCTCCTTTCCAGTACCACTCCTCCCTCCTCTCTCCTTTCTGCAGTAAACAACACTCCCCCTCCTCTCTCCTCTCTGCAGTATAACACTCCTCCCTCCTCTCTCCTCTGCAGTACCAACACTCCCCCCTCCTCTCCTCTCTGTAGTGCCAACCTCCTCCTCCTCTCCTCTCTCTTGATTCCTCCTCCTCCCTCCTCTCTCCTCTCTGAAAACCAACACTCCTCCCTCCTCTCTCCTCTCTGAAAGGGTATAACACTCCCCCTCCCCCCACCCCCTCCTCTTCCTCTCTGCAGTTAACACTCCCTCCTCTCCCCTTCTCTGCAGAAACCTTAACACTCTCCTCCTCCTCTGAAGTACCAACACTCCCCTCCTCCCCTCTCCTCTCTGCAGCACTAACCTCCCTCCTTCTCTCCTCTCTGAGCACCAACACTCCTCCCTCCTCTCTCTTCTCTGGTAATTAACACTCCCCTCCTCTCTCCTCTCTGTGAAAATTAACCTCCCTCCCTCCTCTGTGAAAATTGCCAACACTCCCTCCCTCTCCTCTCTGCAGCATTAACACTCCCCTCCTTTCTCCTCTGCAGAAAATTCACACTCCCCCTCCTCTCTTCTCTGCCAGAAAATCTAACACTGCCTCCCTCCTCCTCTCTCCTCTCCAGTGCTAACCTCCCCTCCTCCTCCCCTCTCTGTAGTACCCAACACTCCTCCTCTCTCCCTCTCCCGGTACCAACACTCCCCCTCCTCTCTCCCTCTGTAGTACCACACTCCCCCTCCTCTCTCCTCTCTGCAGTGCCAACCTCTCTCTCCTCTCTGCAGTATAACACTTCTCCCTTTCTCCTCTCTGCGGTGCCAATGACTCCCTCTCCTCTCTCCTCTGTAGTTAATTAACATCCTCCTCCTTCTCCTCTCTGCAGTACCAACACTTCTCCCCTCTCTCTCTCTCTGAAAATTAACACTCCCCTCTCCTTCTCCTCTCTGCAGTGCCAACATTCCATCTCCCTCTCCTCTCTGAATTAACACTCCCCCTCCTCTCTCCTCTCCCAGTACACAAACCTCCCTCTCCTCCTCTCTGCAGTTACCACTCCTCCCTTCCCTCTCTGAAAACACTCCCCTCTCCTTCTCTCCTTCTGCAGAAAATTAACCTCCCCTTCCTCTCTCCTCTCTGCAATTAACACTCCCTCTCCTCTCTCCTCTCTGAGTACCAACACTCCCCCTCCTCTCTCCTTTCTGTAGTGCCAATGACTCTCCTCCTCTCTCCTCTCTGCAGTACCAACACTCCCCCTCCCTCTCCTCTCTCTCTCTGCAGTACCAACACTCCTCCCTTCCCCCTCTCTCCTCTCTGAAAATTTCACTCCCTTCCTTCTCCTTCTGTAGTATTACTGACTTTCTCCTCTCAGAAAATTAACACTGACCCCCTCTCCTCTCTCCTCTTCTGCAGAAAATTAACCTCCCTCCCTCTCCTCTCTGTGAAAAATTAACCTCCTTCCTCTCCTCTCCCTCTGCGGTATTAACACTCCTCCTTCTCTCCTCTCTGGTGCCAACACTCCCCTCTCCTCTCTCCTCTCTGAAAACCACTGACTCCCTCTCCTCCTCTCTTCTCTCTGTAGTGCAATTAACACTCCCCTCCTCTCCTCTCCAGAAAATTATAACCTCCCCCTCCTCTCTCCCCTTCCTCAGAAAACACTCACTCCTCCCTTCTCCTCTCTGTAAATTAACATTCCCCCTCCTCTCTCCCCTTCTCTGTAGTAACCAACCTCTCCTTTCTCCTCTCTGTAGTATCAACCTCCCCCCCCTCTCCTCTCTGTACCAACACTCCCCTCCTCTTCCTCCCAGTACCACACTCCTCTCTCTCTCCTCTGCAGTAATTAACACTCCCCCTCCTCTCCTCTCTGCAGTAATTAACACTCCCTCTCCTCTCTCTCTCTGCAGTGCCAACACTCTCCCTCCTCCTCTCCCCTCCTCTCTCTCCTCTCTGCAGTAAATTAACACTCCCCCTCCTCTCTCTCCTCTCTGTAGCCAATGACTCTCCTCTCTCCTTCTCTGAGTGCCAACACTCCTCCTCTCTCCTCTTCTCTGCAGTTATAACACTCCTCCTCTCTCCTCTCTGCGGTATTAACACTCCCCTCCTCTCTCCTCTCTGCGGTGCCAACATTCCCCTCCTCTCTCCTCTGTAGTACCAATACTCCCTCCTCTCTCCTCTCTGCAGTACCAACACTCCCCTCTCCTCTCTCCTCTCTGCAGTACCAACACTCCCCTCTCCTCTCTCCTCTCTGCAGTACCAACACTCCCCCCCTCTACCTGGTGGAGGAGACCGGACCCCTAAGAGCCACAGTCTGGATAGGAAACATGTGGAGCCCATCGTCCTGACCAAGTGGGCAAACAGCAGCAACGTGCTGGACGCCAACGACAAGGTGAGACAGACGCCCTGTCACGGCCCGCTCAGCCACTCTGGTTGTGTCTCAAATGTTACTCCCTATATAGTCCACTGTTTTTGAACAGGACATGTAGGAGTGGTCTCTGGTAGTAGTGCACTATGTGAAGGATAGGATGCTATTTGGGATGCAGACTGGAAATAGTGACTGAGATGCAGCAGAGTCATTTGAGAAGTGTGTAGCCTGTTGCTAATATCCATCTCCAGATCTCCGCAGCAAAACGGATGCACTTCCTACAACTCTAATTCCATAGCTATCGTTTCTCTTCCAACCAGGTCTCTGAAGTATCTTGTCCTGTGAGTGTGTTTAGGATGCCAGGTTCCCTGTGTGTCAAACACACCCGGCG
>NW_026279829.1:5000-10000 GCF_023373465.1 Oncorhynchus keta
AGCCCTAAAGGTACAAGTAGCTAGCCAGTTAGCCCTAACAGTACTAGTAGCTAGCCAGTCAGCCCTAAAGGTACCAGTAGCTAGCCAGTTAGCCCTAACAGTGCTAGTAGTTAGCCAGTTAGCCCTAAAGGTACCAGTAGCTAGCCAGTTAGCCCTAACAGTACTAGTAGCTAGCCAGTCAGCCCTATTGACTTACAGTACACGTTCACTGAGCCGTCTTCCATCCAGGACAACAATGGCAATAGAGACGAAACAAGATATACACAAAGCAACCGTTTTACTTCATAATTACCAGCTAGCCATATGTGACTCATAATAATGTAGCTAATCAGACCTAAATGACAAAATGACCTAAAACTAGTATTATGCAAGCTATTATGCAGGCTAGCCAGATAGCCCTAACGGTACTAGTAGTACTAGTAGCTAGCCAGATAGCCCTAACGGTACTAGTAGTACTAGTAGCTAGCCAGATAGCCCTAACGGTACTAGTAGTACTAGTAGCTAGCCAGATAGCCCTAATGGTACTAGTAGCTAGCCAGATAGCCCTAATGGTACTAGTAGCTAGCCAGATAGCCCTAAAAGTACTAGTAGCTAGCCAGATAGCCCTAAAAGTACTAGTAGCTAGCCAGTTAGCCCTAAAAGTACTAGTAGCTAGCCAGTTAGCCCTAACAGGACTAGTAGCTAGCAAGTTAGCCCTAACAGTGCTCGTAGTACTAGTAGCTAGCCAGATAACCCTAACAGTACTAGTAGTACTAGTAGCTAGCTAGTTAGCCCTAACGGTACTAGTAGTTAGTCAGTTAGCCCTAACGGTACTAGTCACTAGCCAGATAACCCTAACAGTACTAGTAGTACTAGTAGTCAGAGCAGAGAGTGCGTCACTCTTTCATTTTAACCTCCTTGGAATGTATGTGTTAGACCTGGGGCACCAGGTGAGTGGATCTCAGGCCAATCAGTGCCATTAATCAATTAATCAAATCATCAATTATCCAATTAGTAAATGAAAAAGCAGCAGTAGTGTGGACCTGGAGGCTTGGATTGGAAAAGCCCTGACACATGAAGGGCTGAAATAGCATTAGCTAACCATTGTAATGAAGGCCTATAATAGCATTAGCTAACCATTGTAATGAAGGGATATAATAGCATTAGCTAACCATTGTAATGAAGGGCTATAATAGCATTAGCTAACCATTGTAATGAAGGGCTATAATAGCATTAGCTAAGTATTGTAATGAAGGGCTGTAATAGCATTAGCTAACCATTGTAATTAAGGCTGGTAATAGCATTAGCTAACCATTGTAATGAAGGCCTATAATAGCATTAGCTAACCATTGTAATGAAGGGCTATAATAGCATTAGCTAACCATTGTAATGAAGGGCTATAATAGCATTAGCTAACCATTGTAATGAAGGGCTATAATAGCATTAGCTAAGTATTGTAATGAAGGGCTGTAATAGCATTAGCTAACCATTGTAATTAAGGCTGGTAATAGCATTAGCTAACCATTGTAATGAAGGCCTATAATAGCATTAGCTAACCATTGTAATGAAGGGCTATAATAGCATTAGCTAACCATTGTAATGAAGGGCTATAATAGCATTAGCTAACCATTGTAATTAAGGCTGGTAATAGCATTAGCTAATCATTGTAATGAAAGCCTATAATAGCATTAGCTAACCATTGTAATGAAGGCCTATAATAGCATTAGCTAAGTATTGTAATGAAGGGCTGTAATAGCATTAGCTAACCATTGTAATTAAGGCTGGTAATAGCATTAGCTAACCATTGTAATGAAGGCCTATAATAGCATTAGCTAACCATTGTAATGAAGGGCTATAATAGCATTAGCTAACCATTGTAATGAAGGGCTATAATAGCATTAGCTAACCATTGTAATTAAGGCTGGTAATAGCATTAGCTAATCATTGTAATGAAAGCCTATAATAGCATTAGCTAACCATTGTAATGAAGGCCTATAATAGCATTAGCTAACCATTAAAATGAAGGGCTATAATAGCATTAGCTAACCATTATAATGAAGGCCTATAATAGCATTAGCTAACCATTAAAATGAAGGGCTATAATAGCATTAGCTAACCATTGTAATGAAGGCCTATAATAGCATTAGCTAACCATTGTAATGAAGGGCTATAATAGCATTAGCTAACCATTGTAATGAAGGGCTATAATAGCATTAGCTAACCATTGTAATGAAAGGCTGTAATAGCATTAGCTAACCATTGTAATTAAGGCTGGTAATAGCATTAGCTAACCATTGTAATGAAGGCCTATAATAGCATTAGCTAACCATTGTAATGAAGGGCTATAATAGCATTAGCTAACCACTGTAATGAAGGGCTATAATAGCATTAGCTAACCATTGTAATGAAGGGCTATAATAGCATTAGCTAACCATTGTAATGAAGGGCTATAATAGCATTAGCTAAGTATTGTAATGAAGGGCTGTAATAGCATTAGCTAGCCATTGTAATTAAGGCTGGTAATAGCATTAGCTAACCATTGTAATGAAGGCCTATAATAGCATTAGCTAACCATTGTAATGAAGGGCTATAATAGCATTAGCTAACCATTGTAATGAAGGGCTATAATAGCATTAGCTAACCATTGTAATGAAGGGCTATAATAGCATTAGCTAAGTATTGTAATGAAGGGCTGTAATAGCATTAGCTAACCATTGTAATTAAGGCTGGTAATAGCATTAGCTAACCATTGTAATGAAGGCCTATAATAGCATTAGCTAACCATTGTAATGAAGGGCTATAATAGCATTAGCTAACCATTGTAATGAAGGGCTATAATAGCATTAGCTAACCATTGTAATGAAGGGCTATAATAGCATTAGCTAAGTATTGTAATGAAGGGCTGTAATAGCATTAGCTAACCATTGTAATTAAGGCTGGTAATAGCATTAGCTAACCATTGTAATGAAGGCCTATAATAGCATTAGCTAACCATTGTAATGAAGGGCTATAATAGCATTAGCTAACCATTGTAATGAAGGGCTATAATAGCATTAGCTAACCATTGTAATGAAGGGCTATAATAGCATTAGCTAACCATTGTAATGAAGGGCTATAATAGCATTAGCTAAGTATTGTATTGAAGGGCTGTAATAGCATTAGCTAACCATTGTAATTAAGGCTGGTAATAGCATTAGCTAACCATTGTAATGAAGGCCTATAATAGCATTAGCTAACCATTGTAATGAAGGGCTATAATAGCATTAGCTAACCATTGTAATGAAGGGCTATAATAGCATTAGCTAACCATTGTAATGAAGGGCTATAATAGCATTAGCTAAGTATTGTAATGAAGGGCTGTAATAGCATTAGCTAACCATTGTAATTAAGGCTGGTAATAGCATTAGCTAACCATTGTAATGAAGGCCTATAATAGCATTAGCTAACCATTGTAATGAAGGGCTATAATAGCATTAGCTAACCATTGTAATGAAGGGCTATAATAGCATTAGCTAACCATTGTAATGAAGGGCTATAATAGCATTAGCTAACCATTGTAATGAAGGGCTATAATAGCATTAGCTAAGTATTGTAATGAAGGGCTGTAATAGCATTAGCTAACCATTGTAATTAAGGCTGGTAATAGCATTAGCTAACCATTGTAATGAAGGCCTATAATAGCATTAGCTAACCATTGTAATGAAGGGCTATAATAGCATTAGCTAACCATTGTAATGAAGGGCTATAATAGCATTAGCTAACCATTGTAATGAAGGGCTATAATAGCATTAGCTAACCATTGTAATGAAGGGCTATAATAGCATTAGCTAAGTATTGTATTGAAGGGCTGTAATAGCATTAGCTAACCATTGTAATTAAGGCTGGTAATAGCATTAGCTAACCATTGTAATGAAGGCCTATAATAGCATTAGCTAACCATTGTAATGAAGGGCTATAATAGCATTAGCTAACCATTGTAATGAAGGGCTATAATAGCATTAGCTAACCATTGTAATGAAGGGCTATAATAGCATTAGCTAAGTATTGTAATGAAGGGCTGTAATAGCATTAGCTAACCATTGTAATTAAGGCTGGTAATAGCATTAGCTAACCATTGTAATGAAGGCCTATAATAGCATTAGCTAACCATTGTAATGAAGGGCTATAATAGCATTAGCTAACCATTGTAATGAAGGGCTATAATAGCATTAGCTAAGTATTGTAATGAAGGGCTGTAATAGCATTAGCTAACCATTGTAATTAAGGCTGGTAATAGCATTAGCTAACCATTGTAATGAAGGCCTATAATAGCATTAGCTAACCATTGTAATGAAGGGCTATAATAGCATTAGCTAACCATTGTAATGAAGGGCTATAATAGCATTAGCTAACCATTGTAATGAAGGGCTATAATAGCATTAGCTAAGTATTGTAATGAAGGGCTGTAATAGCATTAGCTAACCATTGTAATTAAGGCTGGTAATAGCATTAGCTAACCATTGTAATGAAGGCCTATAATAGCATTAGCTAACCATTGTAATGAAGGGCTATAATAGCATTAGCTAACCATTGTAATGAAGGGCTATAATAGCATTAGCTAACCATTGTAATTAAGGCTGGTAATAGCATTAGCTAATCATTGTAATGAAAGCCTATAATAGCATTAGCTAACCATTGTAATGAAGGCCTATAATAGCATTAGCTAACCATTGTAATGAAGGGCTATAATAGCATTAGCTAACCATTGTAATGAAGGGCTATAATAGCATTAGCTAACCATTGTAATGAAGGGCTATAATAGCATTAGCTAAGTATTGTAATGAAGGGCTGTAATAGCATTAGCTAACCATTGTAATTAAGGCTGGTAATAGCATTAGCTAACCATTGTAATGAAGGCCTATAATAGCATTAGCTAACCATTGTAATGAAGGGCTATAATAGCATTAGCTAACCATTGTAATGAAGGGCTATAATAGCATTAGCTAACCATTGTAATGAAGGGCTATAATAGCATTAGCTAA
>NW_026279830.1:0-27500 GCF_023373465.1 Oncorhynchus keta
AACCAGGCTCTGAGGGGTATCCAGTCCTCTTCTGGCTGTGCCGGGTGGAGATTATAACAGAACATGGCCAAGATGTTCAAATGTTCATAAATGACCAGCATGGTCGAATAATAATAATCACAGGCAGAACAGTTGAAACTGGACATCACAGTCACAGCAGCGCCTCTTCCACCTCAGGAGGCTGAAGAAATTTGGCTTGTCACCTAAAACCCATTACAGATGCACAATTGAGAGCATCCTGTCGGACTGTATCACAGCCTGGTACAGCAACTGCACCACCCACATCTGTAAGGGCTCTCCAGAGGGTGGTGCGGTCTGCACCGGGGGCACACTGCCTGCCCTCTACATCACCCGATGTCACAGGAAGGCCATAAAGATCATCAAGGACAACAACCACCCGAGCCACTGTCTGTTCACCCCGCTATCATCCAGAAGGCGAGGTCAGTACAGGTGCATCAAAGCTGGGAACCGAGAGACTGAAAAACAGCTTTTATCTCAAGGCCATCAGACTGTTAAACAGCCACCACTAACACAGAGAGGCTGCTGCCTACATACTGACTTGAAATCACTGGCCACTTTAATAAATGGATCACCAGTCACTTCAATAATGCCACTTTAATAATGTTTACATCCTACATTACTCATCTCATATGTATATACTGTATTTCATACCATCTATTGTATCTTGCCTATGCCGTTCGGCCATCGCTCATTCATATATTTATATGTACGTATTCTCATTCACCCATTTAGATGTGTGTGTATAAGGTAGTTGTTGTGGAATTGTTAGATTACTTGTTAGATATTACTGCACGGTCAGAACTAGAAGCACAAGCATTTCGCTACACTCACGTTAACATCTGCTAACCATGTGTGTGTGTGACCAACAAAACTTGATAGGATTTGATCTGACCCTCACGCACGCACACACACACACACACACGCACGCACGCACGCACGCACGCACGCACGCACACACACACACACACACACACACACACACACATACCCCCTCCCCCCACACACACACACACACACACACACACATACCCCCTCCCCACACACACACACATACACACACACACATACCCCCTCCCCCCACACACACATACACACACACACACACATACCCCCCTCCCCACACACACACACACACACACACACACACACACACACACACACACACACACACACACACACACACACACACACACACACACACATACCCCTCCCCCCACACACACACACACACGCACACACACACACACACACACACACACACACACACACACACACACACACACACACACACACACACACACACACACACACACACACACACACACACACACACATCTTCCACACAGATGGTAAACAGGAAACACACATAAACGTCACCCAAACACACACACACTGTTCTGCCGACGTGATGTGCTTTTGGTGACTCGGTGACACAGTGATTAATCGTCTGTCTTTCTGTGATCCCACACAAGGTCAATACCCCCTCAGAAATGACAAACATTCATGTTTGATTAATGTGCCTCACACACACACACACACCCCCCACACAACAATCAACCCCCACACACACACACACAACCCCCCACACACACACACACACCCCCCCACACACACACACACCCCCCACACACACACACAAATCTTTCCACTTCAGATGGTACCCTGGAAACATACATTTAAACGTCACTCCAAACATGATATGCTGTTCTGCCGACGTGATGTGCTTTTTGGTGACTCGGTGACACAGTGATTAATCGTCTGTCTTTCTGTGATCCCACACAAGAGTCAATACGTCCCAGATATGACAAAGGATTCATGTTTCCCTATATAAAGTTGCCTATATGTAGAAGTTTATTATTTAAAGCTTTGAGGAAAACAATCAACCCGGTTAATATTCTTTGGTACAAACTGAACAGTAGTGGTGTTAGGCTGAGTGAGTCCCAAACGACTGGCCCTATATAGTGTACTACCCTATAGACCCTGGTCTAAAGTAGTGCACTACTACCCTATAGACCCTGGTCTAAAGTAGTGTCCTACTACCCTATAGACCCTGGTCTAAAGTAGTGCACTACTACCCTATAGGCCCTGGTCTAAAGTAGTGCACTACATAGGGAATAGGGAGCCATCCAGGACCTTAGTGCTGTTCGTGTCCGTGTGGTGTTTCCCAGGTAGGCCTATAATATATGTCTCTGGTATTCAGGAACACTGGCCCACTGTGGACTGGTATTCAGGAACACTGACCCACTGTGGACTGTCTCTGGTATTCAGGAACACTGACCCACTGTGGACTGTCTCTGGTATTCAGTAACACTGGCCCACTGTGGACTGTCTCTGGTATTCAGTAACACTGGCCCACTGTGGACTGGTATTCAGGAACACTGACCCACTGTGGACTGTCTCTGGTATTCAGGAACACTGACCCACTGTGGACTGGTATTCAGGAACACTGACCCACTGTGGACTGTCTCTGGTATTCAGTAACACTGGCCCACTGTGGACTGGTATTCAGGAACACTGACCCACTGTGGACTGTCTCTGGTATTCAGGAACACTGACCCACTGTGGACTGTCTCTGGTATTCAGGAACACTGACCCACTGTGGACTGTCTCTGGTATTCAGGAACACTGACCCACTGTGGACTGGTATTCAGGAGCACTGACCCACTGTGGACTGGTATTCAGGAGCACTGACCCACTGTGGACTGGTATTCAGGAACACTGACCCACTGTGGACTGTCTCTGGTATTCAGGAACACTGGCCCACTGTGGACTGGTATTCAGGAACACTGACCCACTGTGGACTGGTATTCAGGAACACTGACCCACTGTGGACTGTCTCTGGTATTCAGGAACACTGGCCCACTGTGGACTGGTATTCAGGAACACTGACCCTCAGAAGATCGCAAAGCACCAACACAGGTATCTGTAAACAACAACAGCAACACAGGTATCTGTAAACAACAACAGCAACACAGGTATCTGTAAACAACAACACCAACACAGGTATCTGTAAACAACACACCCACAGGTATGGTATTCAACAACACCAACACAGGTATCTGTAAACAACAACACCAACACAGGTATCTGTAAGGAACACACCAACACAGCTATCTGGTAAACAACAACACCAACTGTGACAGGTATCTGTATTCAACAACACCAACACAGGTATCTGTAAACAACAACACCAACACAGGTATCTGTAATCAACACACCAACACAGGTATCTGTAAACAACAACACCCCACTGGTATCTGTATTCAACAACACCAACACAGGTATCTGTATTCAACAACACCAACACAGGTATCTGGTATTCAGGAACACACCCACACTGTATCTGTAAACAGGAACACTGGCCCACTGTGGTATCTGTAAACAACACACCCACTGTGGACTGTCTCTGGTATTCAGGAACACCAACACAGGTATCTGTAAACAATAACACCAACTGTAGACGGGTATCTGTATTCAACAACACCAACACTGTGGAGGTATCTGTATTCAGGAACACACCAACTGTGGACTGTCTCTGGTATTCAACAACACCAACACAGGTATCTGTAAACAACAACACCAACACTGTGGAGGTCTCTGGTATTCAGTAACACCCCACTGTGGGTAAACTGTCAGGTATCTGGTAAACAACAACACTGGCCCACTGTAACTGTATTCAGGAACACTGACCCACTGTATCTGTAAACAACAACACCAACACAGGTATCTGTAAACAGGAACACTGACCCACTGTGGACTGGTATTCAGGAACACTGACCCTGTGTACTGTGGACTGTCTCTGGTATTCAACAACACCACCCTGTGTACTGTAAACAGGAACACCAACACAGGTAATCTGGTATTCAACAACACTGACCCACAGGTATCTGGTATTCAAAACACCAACACTGTATCTGGTATTCAGGAACACTGACCCACTGTGGACTGTATCTGGTATTCAGGAACACTGACCCACTGTGGACTGGTATTCAGGAACACTGACCCACTGTGGACTGGTATTCAGGAGCACTGACCCACTGTGGACTGGTATTCAGGAACACTGACCCACTGTGGACTGTCTCTGGTATTCAGGAACACTGGCCCACTGTGGACTCTGGTATTCTGTAAGGAACACTGGCCCACTGTGGACTGGTAAACAACAACACCAACACAGGAACACTGACCCACTGTGCTATCTGTGGTATCTGTCAGGGAACACTGCAACACCCCATCTGTGGACTGTCAGGTATCTGGTATCTGTCAGCAAACACTGCACCAACACAGGTATCTGGTATTCAACAGTAAACACCAACACTGGTATCTGTCAGGTATCTGTAAACAACAACAGCAACACAGGTATCTGGTAAACAACAACAGCACCAACACAGGTATCTGTAAACAATAAACAACAATCTGTAAACAACAACACACAGGTATCTGTAAACAACAACACCAACACAGGTATCTGTAAACAACAACAGCAACACAGGTATCTGTAAACAACAACACCAACACAGGTATGTAAACAACAACACCAACACAGGTATCTGTACAACAACACCAACACAGGTATCTGTAAACAACAACACCAACACAGGTATCTGTAAACAACAACACCAACACAGGTATCTGTCAGGTATCTGTAAACAACAACACCAACACAGGTATCTGTAAACAACAACACCAACACTGTAAGGTATCTGTAAACAACAACACCAACACAGGTATCTGTAAACAACAACACCAACACAGGTATCTGTAAACAACAACACCAACACAGGTATCTGTAAACAACAACACCAACACAGGTATCTGTAAGGTATCTGTAAACAACACCAACACAGGTATCTGTAAACAACAACACCAACACAGGTATCTGTAAACAACAACACCAACACAGGTATCTGTAAACAACAACACCAACACAGGTATCTGTAAACAACAACACCAACACAGGTATCTGTAAACAACAACACCAACACAGGTATCTGTAAACAACAACACCAACACAGGTATCTGTAAACAACAACACCAACACAGGTATCTGTAAACAACAACACCAACACAGGTATCTGTAAACAACAACACCAACACAGGTATCTGTAAACAACAACACCAACACAGGTATCTGTAACACAATCTGTAAACAACAACACCAACACAGGTATCTGTAAACAACAACACCAACACAGGTATCTGTAAACAACAACACCAACACAGGTATCTGTAAACAACAACACCAACACAGGGTAAACAACAACACCAACACAGGTATCAACAACACCAACACAGGTATCTGTAAACAATCAACACCAACACAGGTATCTGTAAACAACAACACCAACACAGGTATCTGTAAACAACAACACCAACACAGGTATCTGTAAACAACAACACCAACACAGGTATCTGTAAACAACAACACCAACACAGGTATCTGTAAACAACAACACCAACACAGGTATCTGTAAACAACACCAACACAGGTATCTGTATCTGTAAACAACAACACCAACACAGGTATCTGTAAACAACAACACCAACACAGGTATCTGTAAACAACAACACCAACACAGGTATCTGTAAACAACAACACCAACACAGGTATCTGTAAACAACAACAGCAACAACAACACCAACACAGGTATCTGTAAACAACAACTGTAAACCAACACAGGTATCTGTAAACAACAACACCAACACAGGTATCTGTAAACAACAACACCAACACAGGTATCTGTAACACAGGTATCTGTAAATCTGTAAAAAACAACAGCAACACAGGTATCTGTAAACAACAACAGCCAAACACAATGTGTTGTTTTTGTTGTTGATCTGAACGGTTGTTGTGTGGTTTAAAACAGATGACAGAGGAAATACATCCCAACTTCCTGAATCTGATCCCATTACAACGTTGTGAAACATTTGGGACTAAAATGATGCAGTCTTTTTCACGCTCGGCGTCTGTTCCAAATTACATCCTATCCCCTGTTCCCTATGGGCCCTAGTCAAATGTAGTGTACTATATAGGGAATAGGGCTGTAGTATAAAGTAGTGTTCTATGTAGGGAATAGGGCTCTGGTCAACAGTAGTGTTCTATATAGGGAATAGGGCCCTGGTCAACAGTAGTGTTCTATATAGGGAATAGGGCTCTGGTCAACAGTAGTGTTCTATATAGGGAATAGGGCTCTGGTCTAAAGTAGTGTACTATATAGGGAATAAGGCTCTGGTCAACAGTAGTGTTCTATATAGGGAATAGGGCTCTGGTCAACAGTAGTGTACTATATAGGGAATAAGGCTCTGGTCAACAGTAGTGTACTATATAGGGAATAGGGCTCTGGTCAACAGTAGTGTTCTATATAGGGAATAGGGCCTTGGTCAACAGTAGTGTTCTATATAGGGAATAGGGCTCTGGTCAACAGTAGTGTTCTATATAGGGAATTGGGCTCTGGTCAACAGTAGTGTTCTATATAGGGAATAGGGCTCTGGTCAACAGTAGTGTTCTATATCGGGAATAGGGCTCTGGTCAACAGTAGTGTTCTATATAGAGAATAGGGCTCTGGTCAACAGTAGTGTTCTATATAGGGAATAGGGCTCTGGTCAACAGTAGTGTTCTATATAGGGCTCTGGTCAACAGTAGTGTTCTATATAGGGAATAGGTCTCTGGTCAACAGTAGTGTTCTATATAGGGAATAGGGCTCTGGTCAACAGTAGTGTTCTATATAGGGAATAGGGCTCTGGTCTAAAGTAGTGTTCTATATAGGGAATAGGGCTCTGGTCTAAAGTAGTGTTCTATATAGGGAATAGGGCTCTGGTCAACAGTAGTGTTCTATATAGGGAATAGGGCTCTGGTCTAAAGTAGTGTTCTATATAGGGAATAGGGCTCTGGTCAACAGTAGTGTTCTATATAGGGAATAGGGCTCTGGTCAACAGTAGTGTTCTATATAGGGAATAGGGCTCTGGTCAACAGTAATGTTCTATACAGGGAATAGGGCTCTGGTCAACAGTAGTGTTCTATATAGGGAATAGGGCTCTGGTCTAAAGTAGTGTTCTATATAGGGAATAGGGCTCTGGTCAACAGTAGTGTTCTATATAGGGAATAGGGCTCTGGTCAACAGTAGTGTTCTATATAGGGAATAGGGCTCTGGTCAACAGTAGTGTTCTATATAGGGAATAGGGCTCTGGTCAACAGTAGTGTTCTATATAGGGCTCTGGTCAACAGTAGTGTTCTATATAGAGAATAGGGCTCTGGTCAACAGTAGTGTTCTATATAGGGAATAGGGCTCTGGTCAACAGTAGTGTTCTATATAGGGCTCTGGTCAACAGTAGTGTTCTATATAGAGAATAGGGCTCTGGTCAACAGTAGTGTTCTATATAGGGAATAGGGCTCTGGTCAACAGTAGTGTTCTATATAGGGCTCTGGTCAACAGTAGTGTTCTATATAGGGAATAGGGCTCTGGTCAACAGTAGTGTTCAATATAGGGAATAGGGCTCTGGTCAACAGTAGTGTTCTATATAGGGAATAGGGCTCTGGTCAACAGTAGTGTTCTATATAGGGAATAGGGCTCTGGTCTAAAGTAGTGTTCTATATAGGGAATAGGGCTCTGGTCAACAGTAGTGTTCTATATAGGGAATAGGGCTCTGGTCTAAAGTAGTGTTCTATATAGGGAATAGGGCTCTGGTCAACAGTAGTGTTCTATATAGGGAATAGGGCTCTGGTCAACAGTAGTGTTCTATATAGGGAATAGGGCTCTGGTCTAAAGTAGTGTTCTATATAGGGAATAGGGCTCTGGTCTAAAGTAGTGTTCTATATAGGGAATAGGGCTCTGGTCAACAGTAGTGTTCTATATAGGGAATAGGGCTCTGGTCAACAGTAGTGTTCTATATAGGGAATAGGGCTCTGGTCAACAGTAGTGTTCTATATAGGGAATAGGGCTCTGGTCAACAGTAGTGTTCTATATAGGGAATAGGGCTCTCGTCAACAGTAATGTTCTATACAGGGAATAGGGCTCTGGTCAACAGTAGTGTTCTATATAGGGAATAGGGCTCTGGTCAACAGTAGTGTTCTATATAGGGAATAGGGCTCTGGTCAACAGTAGTGTTCTATATAGGGCTCTGGTCAACAGTAGTGTTCTATATAGAGAATAGGGCTCTGGTCAACAGTAGTGTTCTATATAGGGAATAGGGCTCTGGTCAACAGTAGTGTTCTATATAGGGAATAGGGCTCTGGTCAACAGTAGTGTTCTATATAGGGAATAGGGCTCTGGTCAACAGTAATGTTCTATACAGGGAATAGGGCTCTGGTCTAAAGTAGTGTTCTATATAGGGAATAGGGCTCTGGTCAACAGTAGTGTTCTATATAGGGAATAGGGCTCTGGTCAACAGTAGTGTTCTATATAGGGAATAGGGCTCTCGTCAACAGTAATGTTCTATACAGGGAATAGGGCTCTGGTCTAAAGTAGTGTTCTATATAGGGAATAGGGCTCTGGTCAACAGTAGTGTTCTATATAGGGAATAGGGCTCTGGTCTAAAGTAGTGTTCTATATAGGGCTCTGGTCAACAGTAGTGTTCTATATAGAGAATAGGGCTCTGGTCAACAGTAGTGTTCTATATAGGGCTCTGGTCAACAGTAGTGTTCTATATAGGGCTCTGGTCAACAGTAGTGTTCTATATAGAGAATAGGGCTCTGGTCAACAGTAGTGTTCTATATAGGGAATAGGGCTCTGGTCAACAGTAGTGTTCTATATAGGGCTCTGGTCAACAGTAGTGTTCTATATAGAGAATAGGGCTCTGGTCAACAGTAGTGTTCTATATAGGGAATAGGGCTCTGGTCAACAGTAGTGTTCTATATAGGGCTCTGGTCAACAGTAGTGTTCTATATAGGGAATAGGGCTCTGGTCAACAGTAGTGTTCTATATAGGGAATAGGGCTCTGGTCAACAGTAGTGTTCTATATAGGGAATAGGGCTCTGGTCAACAGTAGTGTTCTATATAGGGAATAGGGCTCTGGTCTAAAGTAGTGTTCTATATAGGGAATAGGGCTCTGGTCAACAGTAGTGTTCTATATAGGGAATAGGGCTCTGGTCTAAAGTAGTGTTCTATATAGGGAATAGGGCTCTGGTCAACAGTAGTGTTCTATATAGGGAATAGGGCTCTGGTCAACAGTAGTGTTCTATATAGGGAATAGGGCTCTGGTCTAAAGTAGTGTTCTATATAGGGAATAGGGCTCTGGTCAAAAGTAGTGTTCTATATAGGGAATAGGGCTCTGGTCAACAGTAGTGTTCTATATAGAGAATAGGGCTCTGGTCAACAGTAGTGTTCTATATAGGGAATAGGGCTCTGGTCAACAGTAGTGTTCTATATAGGGAATAGGGCTCTGGTCAACAGTAATGTTCTATACAGGGAATAGGGCTCTGGTCTAAAGTAGTGTTCTATATAGGGAATAGGGCTCTGGTCAACAGTAGTGTTCTATATAGGGAATAGGGCTCTGGTCAACAGTAGTGTTCTATATAGGGAATAGGGCTCTCGTCAACAGTAATGTTCTATACAGGGAATAGGGCTCTGGTCAACAGTAGTGTTCTATATAGGGAATAGGGCTCTGGTCTAAAGTAGTGTTCTATATAGGGAATAGGGCTCTGGTCAACAGTAGTGTTCTATATAGGGAATAGGGCTCTGGTCAACAGTAGTGTTCTATATAGGGAATAGGGCTCTGGTCAACAGTAGTGTTCTATATAGGGAATAGGGCTCTGGTCAACAGTAGTGTTCTATATAGGGCTCTGGTCAACAGTAGTGTTCTATATAGAGAATAGGGCTCTGGTCAACAGTAGTGTTCTATATAGGGAATAGGGCTCTGGTCTAAAGTAGTGTTCTATATAGGGAATAGGGCTTTGGTCTAAAGTAGTGTTCTATATAGGGAATAGGGCTCTGGTCAACAGTAGTGTTCTATATAGGGAATAGGGCTCTGGTCAACAGTAGTGTTCTATATAGGGAATAGGGCTCTGGTCAACAGTAGTGTTCTATATAGGGAATAGGGCTCTGGTCAACAGTAATGTTCTATACAGGGAATAGGGCTCTGGTCTAAAGTAGTGTTCTATATAGGGAATAGGGCTCTGGTCAACAGTAGTGTTCTATATAGGGAATAGGGCTCTGGTCAACAGTAGTGTTCTATATAGGGAATAGGGCTCTCGTCAACAGTAATGTTCTATACAGGGAATAGGGCTCTGGTCAACAGTAGTGTTCTATATAGGGAATAGGGCTCTGGTCTAAAGTAGTGTTCTATATAGGGAATAGGGCTCTGGTCAACAGTAGTGTTCTATATAGGGAATAGGGCTCTGGTCAACAGTAGTGTTGTATATAGGGAATAGGGCTCTGGTCTAAAGTAGTGTTCTATATAGGGAATAGGGCTCTGGTCAACAGTAGTGTTCTATATAGGGAATAGGGCTCTGGTCAACAGTAGTGTTCTATATAGGGAATAGGGCTCTGGTCAACAGTAGTGTTCTATATAGGGAATAGGGCTCTGGTCAACAGTAGTGTTCTATATAGGGAATAGGGCTCTGGTCAACAGTAGTGTTCTATATAGGGAATAGGGCTCTGGTCAACAGTAGTGTTCTATATAGGGAATAGGGCTCTGGTCAACAGTAGTGTTCTATATAGGGAATAGGGCTCTGGTCAACAGTAGTGTTCTATATAGGGAATAGGGCTCTGGTCAACAGTAGTGTTCTATATAGGGAATAGGGCTCTGGTCAACAGTAGTGTTCTATATAGGGAATAGGGCTCTGGTCTAAAGTAGTGTTCTATATAGGGAATAGGGCTCTGGTCAACAGTAGTGTTCTATATAGGGAATAGGGCTCTGGTCAACAGTAGTGTTCTATATAGGGAATAGGGCTCTGGTCTAAAGTAGTGTTCTATATAGGGAATAGGGCTCTGGTCAACAGTAGTGTTCTATATAGGGAATAGGGCTCTGGTCAACAGTAGTGTTCTATATAAGGAATAGGGCTGTAGTATAAAGCAGTGTACTATATAGGGAATAGGGCTGTAGTATAAAGTAGTAGTGTACTATATAGGGAATAGGGCTGTAGTATAAAGTAGTGCACTATATAGGGAATAGGGCTGTAGTATAAAGTAGTGCACTATATAGGGAATAGGGCTGTAGTATAAAGTAGTGCACTATATAGGGAATAGGGCTGTAGTATAAAGTAGTGCACTATATAGGGAATAGGGCTGTAGTATAAAGTAGTGCACTATATAGGGAATAGGGCTGTAGTATAAAGTAGTGCACTATATAGGGAATAGGGCTGTAGTATAAAGTAGTGCACTATATAGGGAATAGGGTGCCATTTGGGATGCTCCCACACGCTGGACACAGACGTCAGTTCAACGTCTAGGTTTGACTTAAATTTGGTTGCGTTGTCAACTATCGTGAAATCAATAAAGAAAATGGCACCATGACATTGGCTTTACGTTAAAAGTTGGGTGTAATATATATATAATAATATATATGCCATTTAGCAGACGCTTTTATCCAAAGCGACTTACAGTCATGTGTGCATACATTCTACGTATGGGTGGTCCCGGGGATCGAACCCACTACCCTGGCGTTACAAGCGCCATGCTCTACCAACTGAGCTACAGGACCAGGGTGTAAAAAACTCCCTTTAAGTTGATGACTTCTTACCAAGTTGATTCAATGTCATCACATTACATTTCTTGGGTTGATTCAACCAGTTTGTTTTTTTGCCCAGTGGAAAGTCTGTTGAGTTAGACAGGGTGGAACTGGCCATGTAAGGAGTGGAGCTCTTCGCTTATACTGTCCAACACCTGTTGAGATGATGATGAATACGTCCCCAATGGCACCCTATTCCCTATTTAGTGCACTACTTTTGACCACAACCTATCACAATCGGTGCCCTAAATAGGGACTAGGGAGCCAATTGGGACAGAGAAACAGTGCTGTGAAAAAGCATTTGCCCTCTTTCTGATTTTCTCAATTTGTTGCATATTTCTGATACTGAATGTTGTCAAATCTTCAACCAAAACCTAATATTAGATAAAGGGAACCTGCGTTTACAAATAACACCCCAAAAAATATATACTTATTTTTATTTATTTAATTAACAAAGTTATGCAACACCCAATTCCCCAGTGTGAAAAAGTAGTTGGCCCCTTACACTCGTTAGCCTAGAGGTTAGAGCATTAGGGCCAGTAACCAGCAGGTAGCCTAGTGGTTAGAGCATTAGGGCCAGTAACCAGCAGGTAGCCTAGTGGTTAGAGCATTAGGGCCAGTAACCAGCAGGTGGCCTAGTGGTTAGAGCATTAGGGCCAGTAACCAGCAGGTAGCCTAGAGGTTAGAGCATTAGGGCCAGTAACCAGCAGGTAGCCTTGTGATTAGAGCATTAGGGCCAGTAACCAGCAGGCAGCCTAGTGGTTAGAGCATTAGGGCCAGTAACCAGCAGGTAGCCTAGTGGTTAGAGCATTAGGGCCAGTAACCAGCAGGTAGCCTCGAGGTTAGAGCATTAGGGTCAGTAACCAGCAGGTAGCCTAGTGGTTAGAGCATTAGGGCCAGTAACCAGCAGGTAGCCTAGTGGTTAGAGCATTAGGGCCAGTAACCAGCAGGTAGCCTCGTGATTAGAGCATTAGGGCCAGTAACCAGCAGGCAGCCTAGTGGTTAGAGCATTAGGGCCAGTAACCAGCAGGTAGCCTAGTGGTTAGAGCATTAGGGCCAGTAACCAGCAGGCAGCCTAGTGGTTAGAGCATTAGGGCCAGTAACCAGCAGGTAGCCTAGTGGTTAGAGCATTAGGGCCAGTTCAGGGGTAGCCTAGTGGTTAGAGCATTAGGGCCAGTAACCAGCAGGCAGCCTAGTGGTTAGAGCATTAGGGCCAGTAACCAGCAGGTAGCCTGGTGGTTAGAGCATTAGGGCCAGTTCAGGGGGTAGCCTAGTGGTTAGAGCATTAGGGCCAGTAACCAGCAGGTAGCCTAGTGGTTAGAGCATTGGGCTAGTAACCAGCAGGTAGCCTAGTGGTTAGAGTGTTGGACCAGTAACCAGCAGGTAGCCTAGTGGTTAGAGCATTAGGTCAGTAACCAGCAGGTAGCCTAGTGGTTAGAGCATTAGGTCAGTAACCAGCAGGTAGCCTAGTGGTTAGAGCATTAGGTCAGTAACCAGCAGGTAGCCTAGTGGTTAGAGCATTAGGTCAGTAACCAGCAGGTAGCCTAGTGGTTAGAGCATTAGGTCAGTAACCAGCAGGTAGCCTAGTGGTTAGAGCATTAGGGCCAGTAACCAGCAGGTAGCCTAGTTGTTAGAGCATTAGGGCCAGTAACCAGCAGGTAGCCTAGAGGTTAGAGCATTAGGGCCAGTAACCAGCAGGCAGCCTAGAGGTTAGAGCATTAGGGTCAGTAACCAGCAGGTAGCCTAGAGGTTAGAGCATTAGGGCCAGTAACCAGCAGGCAGCCTAGAGGTTAGAGCATTAGGGCCAGTAACCAGCAGGCAGCCTAGAGGTTAGAGCATTAGGGTCAGTAACCAGCAGGTAGCCTAGAGGCTAGAGCATTAGGGTCAGTAACCAGCAGGTAGCCTAGAGGTTAGAGCATTAGGGCCAGTAACCCGAAGGTTGTTGGATCGAATCACCGAGCTGACAAGGTACAAATCTGTCGTTCTGCCCCTGAACCAGGCAGTTAACCCACCGTTCCTAGGCCATCACTGTAAATAATAATTTGTTCTTAAACTGACTTGCCTGGTTAAATAAATTAATAAATATATATTTATCTGGATGTACCACTTTTAGTAGTGGTTCAGAGTGGTCTAAGATGCTGCTTCTCAGCTTTAGATGGGTCACGAACAGACACCTTGGTTCAAATCCAAGCTGCATCACAACCAGCTGTGATTGGGAGTCCCACAGGGCGGCGCACAATTGGCCCACCGTCGATCCGGATGTAGGCCATCATTGTGCATAAGAATTATACTTCACTTACTTGGCTAGTTAAACAAAGCATTTAAAAGCTGCAACGACTGACACCAAACGCTTCCCGGAGTTGTTTATCAATCTCTTGCGTTGCTGTGGAGAAGTTTTGGAGCCAGTCTTCCGCGCAGAGCGGCTTTAACTCAGAGACGTTTGTGGCTTTTCAAGACTTCTTCTTATCTCTGCCACAATATCTCAATTTGGGATGAGGTCTGGACTTTGAGTAGGCCGTTCAAAAACTTCAAACTTGTGTTGCTTTTTAACCGTTATCATGTGGATTTGATTGTGTGTTTTTGGATCATTGTCTTGCTGCAGGACCCAGCAGGGCTTCAGCTCACAGACAGGTGGCCTGACGCGTTCTCCTGAAGAATTCTCTGATACAGAGCAGCATTCATGGTTACTTCTATTAAGGCAAGGCGTACAGGTCCTGAGGCAGCAAAGCGTCCCCAAACCATCACACTACCACCACCATGCTGACCCCAAACCATCACACTACCACCACCATGCTGGACCCCAAATCATCACACTACCACCACCATGCTGACCCCAAACCATCACACTACCACCACCATGCTGGACCCCAAACCATCACACTACCACCACCATGCTGTCCCCAAACCATCACACTACCACCACCATGCTGACCCCAAACCATCACACTACCACCACCATGCTGACCCCAAACCATCACACTACCACCACCATGCTGACCCCAAACCATCACACTACCACCACCATGCTGACCCCAAACCATCACACTACCACCACCATGCTGACCCCCAAGCCACCACACTACCACAACCATGCTGACCCCAAACCATCACTACCACCACCATGCTGACCCCAAACCATCACACTACCACCACTATGCTGACCCCAAACCATCACACTACCACCACCATGCTGACCCCAAACCACCACACTACCACCACCATGCTGACCCCAAACCATCACACTACCGACACCATGCTGACCCCAAACCATCACACTACCACCACCATGCTGACCCCAAACCATCACACTACCACCACCATGCTGACCCCAAACCATCACACTACCACCACCATGCTGACCCCAAACCATCACACTACCACCACCATGCTGACCCCAAACCATCACACTACCACCACCATGCTGACCCCAAACCATCACACTCCCCTACCATGCTGGACCCCAAACCATCACACTACCACCACCATGCTGACCCCAAACCATCACTACCACCACCATGCTGACCCCAAACCATCACACTACCACCACCATGCTGACCCCAAACCATCACACTACCACCACCATGCTGGACCCCAAACCATCACACCACCACCACCACCATGCTGACCCCAAACCATCACACTACCACCACCATGCTGACCCCAAACCATCACACTACCACCACCACCATGCTGACCCCAAACCATCACACTACCACCACCATGCTGGACCCCAAACCATCACACTCCCCTACCATGCTGGACCCCCAAACCATCACACTACCACCACCATGCTGACCCCAAACCATCACACTACCACCACCATGCTGACCCCAAACCATCACACCACCACCACCATGCTGACCCCAAACCATCACACTACCACCACCACCACGCTGACCCCAAACCATCACACTACCACCACCATGCTGACCCCAAACCATCACACTACCACCCACCACGCTGACCCCAAACCATCACACTACCACCACCACCACGCTGACCCCAAACCATCACACTACCACCACCATGCTGACCCCAAACCATCACACTACCACCACCATGCTGACCCCAAACCATCACACTACCACCACCATGCTGACCCCAAACCATCACACTACCACCACCACCACGCTGATCCCAAACCACCACACCACTACCACCACCATGCTGGACCCCAAACCATCACACTACCACCACCATGCTGACCCCAAACCATCACACTACCACCACCATGCTGACCCCAAACCATCACACTACCACCACCATGTTGACCCCAAACCATCCCACTACCACCACCATGCTGACCCCAAACCATCACACTACCACCACCATGCTGACCCCAAACCATCACACTACCACCACCATGCAGACCCCAAACCATCACACTACCACCACCATGCTGACCCAAACCATCACACTACCACCACCATGCTGACCCCAAACCATCACACTACCACCACCATACAGACCCCAAACCATCACACTACCACCACCATGCTGACCCCAAACCATCACACCACCACCATGCTGACCCCAAACCATCACACCACCACCACCATGCTGGACCCAAACCATCACACTACCACCACCATGCTGACCCCAAACCATCACACTACCACCACCATGCTGACCCCAAACCATCACTACCACCACCATGCTGACCCCAAACCATCACTACCACCAACATGCTGACCCCAAACCATCCCCTACCACCACCATGCTGACCCCAAACCATCACCACCACCACCATGCTGACCCCAAACAATCACACTACCACCACCATGCTGACCCCAAACCATCACCACCACCACCATGCTGACCCCAAACCATCACCACCACCACCATGCTGGACCCCAAACCATCACACCACCACCACCATGCTGACCCCAAACCATCCCACTACCACCACCATGCTGACCCCAAACCATCACCACCACCACCATGCTGGACCCCAAACCATCCCACTACCACCACCATGCTGACCCCAAACCATCACCACCACCACCATGCTGACCCCACCATCACACTACCACCACCATGCTGGACCCCAAACCATCACACTACCACCACCATGCTGGACCCCAAACCATCACACTACCACCACCACCATGCTGACCCCAAACCATCACACTACCACCACCATGCTGGACCCCAAACCATCACACTACCACCACCATGCTGACCCCCAAACCATCACACTACCACCACCATGCTGACCCCATACCATCACACTACCACCACCATGCTGACCCCAAACCATCACACTACCACCACCATGCTGACCCCAAACCATCACACTACCACCACCATGCTGACCCCAAACCATCACACTACCACCACCACCATGCTGACCCCAAACCATCACACTACCACCACCATGCTGACCCCAAACCATCACACTACCACCACCATGCTGGACCCCAAACCATCACACTACCACCACCATGCTGACCCCAAACCATCACACTACCACCACCATGCTGGACCCCAAACCATCACACTACCACCACCATGCTGGACCCCAAACCATCACACTACCACCACCACGCTGACCCTAAACCATCACACTACCACCACCACGCTGACCCCAAACCATCACACCACCACCACGCTGACGCCAAACCATCACACTACCACCACCATGCTGACCCCAAACCATCACACTACCACCACCATGCTGACCCCAAACCATCACACTACCACCACCATGCTGACCCCAAACCATCCCACTACCACCACCATGCTGACCCCAAACCATCACACTACCACCACCATGCTGACCTCAAACCATCACACTACCACCACCATGCTGGACCCCAAACCATCACACTACCACCACCATGCTGACCCCAAACCATCACACTACCACAACCATGCTGACCCCAAACCATCACACTACCACCACCATGCTGACCCCATACCATCACACTACCACCACCATGCTGACCCCAAACCATCACACTACCACCACCATGCTGACCCCAAACCATCACACTATCACCACCATGCTGACCCCAAACCATCACACTACCACCACCATGCTGACCCCAAACCATCACACTACCACCACCATGCTGACCCCAAACCATCACACTACCACCACCATGCTGACCCCAAACCATCACTACCACCACCATGCTGACCCCAAACCATCCCACTACCACCACCATGCTGACCCCAAACCATCACACTACCACCACCATGCTGACCTCAAACCATCACACTACCACCACCATGCTGGACCCCAAACCATCACACTACCACCACCATGCTGACCCCCAAACCATCACACTACCACAACCATGCTGACCCCAAACCATCACACTACCACCACCATGCTGAACCCATACCATCACACTACCACCACCATGCTGACCCCAAACCATCACACTACCACCACCATGCTGGACCCCAAACCATCACACTACCACCACCATGCTGACCCCAAACCATCACACTACCACCACCATGCTGGACCCAAACCATCACACTACCACCACCATGCTGGACCCCAAACCATCACACTACCACCACCATGCTGGACCCCAAACCACCACACTACCACCACCAGTCTTGACCGTTGGTATGAGGTTCTTACTGTGGAATGCGGTGTTTGGTTTTCTCCAGGCGTAATGGGACCCATCTTGTCCAATAAGTTTAACTTTTGACTCGTCTGTCCATGGAACATTCTTCATCAAGAATCTTGATGATCGTCCAGGTGCTTTTTGGCAACTTTTTTGGACGAGACGCGTCCCATTATGTCAGACAACAAAAATAAAAAATGCTGAATTTCATAGTATGAACATCATACCAACGGTTTGTGGGATGCTGGGTCCTGCAGCAAGACAACGAACCAAAACACACAGTCAAGTCGACATGATAATGGTTTAAAAGGCAACACATTTGACGTTTTGGAACGGCCTCGTCAAAAGTCCAGACCTCATCCCAATCGCGCTGTTGTCGCAGGACATGAAAAGAGCACTTCATGCTTGAAAACCCACAAATGTCGCTGAGTTAAAGCCGTTCTGCATGGAAGAGTGGGCCAGAATTCCTCCACAGCGACGTGAGAGACTGATCAACAACTACAGGAAGTGTTTGGTTGGAGTCGTTGCAGCTAAAGGTGGACTGATCAACAACTACAGGAAGTGTTTGGTTGGAGTCATTGCAGCTAAACGTGGACTGATCATCAACTACAGGAAGTGTTTGGTTGGAGTCATTAAAGCTAAAGGTGGACTGATCAACAACTACAGGAAGTGGTTGGAGTCATTGCAGCTAAGGGGGACTGATCAATAACTACAGGAAGTGGTTGGTTGGAGTCATTACAGCTAAAGGTGGACTGATCAACAACTACAGGAAGTGGTTGGTTGGAGTCATTGCAGCTAATGGTGGACTGATCAACAACTACAGGAAGTGGTTGGTTGGAGTCATTACAGCTAAAGGAGGACTGATCAACAACTACAGGAAGTGTTTGGAGTCGTTGCAGCTGAAGGTGGACTGATCATCAACTACAGGAAGTGTTTGGTTGGAGTCATTGCAGCTAAAGGTGGACTGATCAACAACTACAGGAAGTGGTTGGTTGGAGTCATTGCAGCTAAAGGTGGACTGATCAACAACTACAGGAAGTGTTTGGTTGGAGTCATTAAAGCTAAAGGAGGACTGATCAACAACTACAGGAAGTGTTTGGTTGGAGTCGTTGCAGCTAAAGGTGGACTGATCAACAACTACAGGAAGTGTTTGGTTGGAGTCATTGCAGCACTGATCACCAACTACAGGAAGTGTTTGGTTGGAGTCATTGCAGCTAAAGGTGGACTGATCAACTACAGGAAGTGGTTGGAGTCATTGCAGCTAAAGGTGGACTGATCAACAACTACAGGAAGTGGTTGGAGTCGTTGCAGCTAAAGGTGGACTGATCAACAACTACAGGAAGTGGTTGGAGTCGTTGCAGCTAAAGGTGGACTGATCAACAACTACAGGAAGTGGTTGGAGTCGTTGCAGCTAAAGGTGGACTGATCAACAACTACAGGAAGTGGTTGGAGTCGTTGCAGCTAAAGGTGGACTGATCAACAACTACAGGAAGTGGTTGGTTGGAGTCGTTGCAGCTAAAGGTGGACTGATCAACAACTACAGGAAGTGGTTGGAGTCGTTGCAGCTAAAGGTGGACTGATCAACAACTACAGGAAGTGGTTGGAGTCGTTGCAGCTAAAGGTGGACTGATCACTAACTACAGGAAGTGGTTGGTTGGAGTCATTGCAGCTAAAGGTGGACTGATCACTAACTACAGGAAGTGGTTGGTTGGAGTCATTGCAGCTAAAGGTGGACTGATCACTAACTACAGGAAGTGGTTGGTTGGAGTCATTGCAGCTAAAGGTGGACTGATCACTAACTACAGGAAGTGGTTGGTTGGAGTCATTGCAGCTAAAGGCGGACTGATCACTAACTACAGGAAGTGTTTGGTTGGAGTCATTACAGCTAAAGGTGGACTGATCAACTACAGGAAGTGTTTGGTTGGAGTCGTTGCAGCTGAAGGTGGACTGATCAATAACTACAGGAAGTGTTTGGTTGGAGTCGTTGCAGCTAAAGGTGGACTGATCAACAACTACAGGAAGTGTTTGGTTGGAGTCGTTGCAGCTAAAGGTGGACTGATCAACAACTACAGGAAGTGTTTGGTTGGAGTCGTTGCAGCTAAAGGTGGACTGATCAACAACTACAGGAAGTGTTTGGTTGGAGTCATTACAGCTAAAGGTGGCCTGATCAACAACTACAGGAAGTGGTTGGTTGGTGTCATTACAGCTGAAGGTGGACTGATCAACAACTACAGGAAGTGCTTGGTTGGAGTCGTTGCAGCGCAACCAGTTATTGAGTGTAAACGGGGCGATTACTTTTTCACACCGGGAGGGATTGGCTGTTGCATAACTTTGTTAATTAAATAAATATAATAAGTATGTAATTGTTGTGTTTTTTGTTCACTCGGGTTCCCTTTATCTAATATTAGGGGTTTTGGTCGAAGTCCTGATAACATTCAGTACCAAAAATATACAAAAAAAATGAGAAAGGAGGCCAAATACTGTTTGACATCGATGTACATTAGCCAACGTGCATACCATTTATTCAAGCTGTGTGACCTTTGACCCCGGTAATTGATGTTGGTCAGGCCAGATACGTTTAGCTGAGAACACCGATGGAGCCTGACTGAAAAACATGTGGAACTCGTTATTTCATCTTTTACCGGATTTCTGGAATGAAACTGGCTCAAATAAATGATCAAACGGGATCTTAGAAAAGTGGAAACCATTCGAAGGCTACGAATCAACATCTACATTCATTGTTGTTATGCATTCTAGGTCCCTAATGACACCCTATTCCCTATATACAATAGTGCACTTATTTTGACCACAACCCAATGTGGTCTCAAAGGCACTTCGCTACATAGTGGATAGGGTGCCATTTGGGATACAATCATACTGTTTTTACTTAGTATTTATTATTTCATTCTTGTTATTGTAAATTCAGAGAGACAGAGAGAGAGACAGAGAGAGAGAGAGAGAGAGAGAGAGAGAGAGAGAGAGAGAGACAGAGAGAGAGAGAGAGAGAGAGAGACAGACAGAGAGAGAGAGAGAGAGAGACAGAGACAGACAGAGAGAGAGAGAGACAGAGAGAGACAGAGAGAGACAGAGAGAGAGAGAGAGAGAGAGAGAGAGAGAGAGAGAGAGAGAGAGAGAGAGAGAGAGAGAGAGAGAGAGACACAGAGAGAGAGAGAGAGAGACAGAGAGAGAGAGAGAGACAAAGAGAGAGAGAGAGAGAGAGAGAGAGAGAGAGAGAGAGAGAGAGAGAGAGAGAGAGAGAGAGAGAGAGAGAGAGAGAGGTACACATATGTGACAGTACGCAATTTTCGGGGACCACTATTGGCTCATGAGCCACTACTTTCAGAACTACTGGAGAATCTCTTTAACAGTTCAAATATATCTGACTACGTTTCTGTCTGTAGCAATCTCTGATTCATGTAGATAAGTGGGACAATATTCAATAATTCCTTTTCAACAATTGAGAATGTTGAAGTTGTTGTGTCTGTTTGTTGTGCCTGTGACGTTGTGGGGCTCCCTCAGTCATGTAGCATGACAGATGGGGGGGGGCGAGGGAGTGTACAAAGCCAAGCCATCACCTGAGGACTCAGAGAAATCAAATAAAAATCCAATCAAATTGTATTGGTCACATGCGATGAATACAACAGATGCCTTACAGTGAAATGCTTACCAGCCCCGAACCAACAATGCTAATTAAAAAAAAAGAAGAAGATAAGAATAAGAAATAAAAGTAACAAGTAATTCAAAGGCAGCAGTAAAATAACAATAACGAGACTATATACAGAGGAGACACGTCGTGTGTGTGTTTTGTACTATATTTATAAACCCTTTCCCAGGGGAGGCCTTTTGCCTTTAGGTCTCTCTTTATGTAGTGATGTGTTGTCTCTCTTCATGTAGTGTTGTTTGTCTCTCTTTATGTAGTGTAGTGTTGTCTCTCTTTATGTAGTGTTGTGTTGTCTCTCTTTATGTAGTGTTGTGTTGTCTCTTTATGTAGTGTTGTGGTGTCTCTCTTTATGTAGTGTTGTGTTGTCTCTCTTTATGTAGTGATGTGTTGTCTCTCTTTATGTAGTGTTGTGTTGTCTCTCTTTATGTAGTGTTGTGTTGTCTCTCTTTATGTAGTGATGTGTTGTCTCTCTTTATGTAGTGATGTGTTGTCTCTTATGTAGTGTTGTGTCGTCTCTCTTTATGTAGTGTTGTGGTGTCTCTCTTTATGTAGTGTAGTGGTGTCTCTTATGTAGTGTTGTGTCGTCTCTCTTTATGTAGTGATGTGTTGTCTCTCTTTATGTAGTGATGTGTTGTCTCTCTTTATGTAGTGATGTGTTGTCTCTTATGTAGTGTTGTGTTGTCTCTCTTTATGTAGTGATGTGTTGTCTCTCTTTATGTAGTGATGTGTTGTCTCTCTTTATGTAGTGATGTGTTGTCTCTCTTTATGTAGTGATGTGTTGTCTCTCTTTATGTAGTGTTGTGTTGTCTCTCTTTATGTAGTGATGTGTTGTCTCTCTTTATGTAGTGATGTGTCGTCTCTCTTTATGTAGTGATGTGTTGTCTCTCTTTATGTAGTGTTGTGTTGTCTCTCTTTATGTAGTGTTGTGTTGTCTCTCTTTATGTAGTGTTGTGTTGTCTCTCTTGTCGTGATGTGTGTTTTGTCCTATATTTATAAACCCTTTCCCCGCAGGAGGCCTTTTGCCTTTAGGTCTCTCTTTATGTAGTGATGTGTTGTCTCTCTTGTCGTGTGGTGTGTTTTGTACTATTATTATATATATATTTTTTGCCTTTTGGTGGGCCGTCGTTGTAAATAAGAATTTGTTCTTAACTGAGTTTCCGAGTTAAATAAAGGTTTAATTAAACACACGACGATGAGTCACTTTGACGTTGTGAGGTTATTTCTGTCGTTAACCTGCGTGGGACAGAGGAATAACCTGTACGAAGCCCTGGCTAAGCATGCCTCTCAAATGGCACCCTACTCCCTATATAGTGCACTACTTTAGACCAGAACCCTATTCCCTATGTAGTGCACTACTTTATACTACAGCCCTATTCCCTATATAGTACACTACTCTATACTACAGCCCTATTCCCTATATAGTGCACTACTTTAGACCAGAACCCTATTCCCTATATAGTGCACTACTTTTGACAAAGGGCACATAGGGCTCTGGTAAGTTGTAGTGCACTACACAGAGAATAGGGTACCATTTGATAATCCCTTAACATGAGAGGTTACAGAGCTTTCCTTTGCCTCTGGGAAGCTAATTAAGACTTGGGCCAAATGAGAAATCATTTCTTCAAGCTGACAGTAACCACCAGAACATTATTAAATGAAACATCCAGCCAAAACCACTCATTCCTTTAATTTAAAATGTTAAATTACACTAATATGTGAGAACAATATTTTGTGTGAACAAATGTTTCATTTTGGCATTTTATAATAAGGTTGATAGCGACATGGAAAATCATTGTGGAAATATGTTGCAGCTCAACAAAACCCACAATGCAATGCTCTCTCTATGGGGTGACTGGGTAGCTAGCTAGCAAACTAAACTACACACAATAATACAACAGACAATATCAGCATGTAACGTAGCTCGTTGGTTGTAAAAAAAAATCACGAAACAAACTGCACTATCAATTTAGGAGTCTACAATCTCACCGTGTTCAACCTGTAGATGGACGTGCCTCACAGAGCGGAGTCTGACATTCACAACGGAAGATATACACTGCTCAAAAAAATAAAGGGAACACTTAAACAACACAATGTAACTCCAAGTCAATCACACTTCTGTGAAATCAAACTGGCCACTTAGGAAGCAACACTGATTGACAATACATTTCACATGCTGTTGTGCAAATGGAATAGACAACAGGTGGAAATGATAGGCAATTAGCAAGACACCTCCAATAAAGGAGTGGTTCTGCAAGTGGTGACCACAGACCACTTCTCAGTTCCTATGCTTCCTGGCTGATGTTTTGGTCACTTTTGAATGCTGGCGGTGCTTTCACTCTAGTGGTAGCAGGTAGTGCAGCTCATCCAGGATGGCACATCAATGCGAGCTGTGGCAAGAAGGTTTGCTGTGTCTGTCAGCGTAGTGTCCAGAGCATGGATGCGCTACCAGGAGACATGCCAGTACATCAGGAGACGTGGAGGAGGCCGTAGGAGGGCAACAACCCAGCAGCAGAATATTTTGTAACAGAATATATCTGTAATATCGTATAGCTTTGGCATCGTGACATTACGTACTTTCGAGGAAAATGGTCATGTTTCTTCGACATATGCACTGATTTTGAGAAAGGATTTTACGTAACAATTAACCTAGCAACCGAGTGACGCAGCATGACAACTTGAACGCGATTGATCAACAATCTCTCTTGGTGGGCCGTTATCCAGTCCTTTATTCCTTGGCTTCCTACCTCTTCTCTCTAATATCTCTGGCAACGGCACCAGGCAGTGAACGCTGGACGAAAGAGGCCTGTGGCTCAGTTGGTAGAGCATGGCGCTTGTAACGCCAGGGTAGTGGGTTCGCTTCCCGGGACCACCCATACGTAGAATGTATGCACACATGACTGTAAGTCGCTTTGGATAAAAGCGTCAGCTAAATGGCATATATTATTATTATTATTATATTATAAATCTGCTAGACCAGCCGTTTAATTACACATTTCTCTAGGTGGGAAAATATCGCAAAATGATGATCAATGGCTCATTGGAGACAAGACCTCCTCCTGAGTTATGACATCAGCCAGTATTGTAATCTGACATGTACGATAGACGCTTTAACCATCTAAAAGTCATAATCCTGTTAACTTCCAGTGTAGCGAGAGAGACTTTGTCACGGTGCTCCGTCACACCGAACGGATTTCTGTCTGCGTGAACACCAACAACTCCGATACACATGAAGACATGAGTTGACCCAGGGAATCGATATGAAATCATTTAGAGATGGACAAAAAAAACTATATAACATTCAAAATAGGTGAACCTTTCCTTTAAGTGTTGGGCCAAATGAGAAATGATTTCTTCAGCTGCCAGTAACCACCAGTACACGACGAAGCCTTCCGTGAATGGAAGACTGCAGGGTGGAAAGGGTCATGGTAGATTACGAGAACTGTTACGTTGGCTCTATGTGGTGACCAACATTTAGTCATTTCTACATGATTGACTGTTGATATCAAAGCCACATTCAGTCAGATGTTCAGTATATTTATTTGTGTTAAAGAATATGACTTGAGGTGACCTTACACTCCAGTGTCTGTTTTTATAGTCGTAGGAGACTGTAAATATACCTGATGATGTTTATCTAACATGGATGTGAATGCATGCTGTTGTAGGGTACGTCCTCTAGGGGGCAGTGTGTGATGATACTCGGCTGCTGAATGGTTCCATCCAAATTGATTGGCTCTTGATATTATTCTACTGAATGGTTCTATCCAAATTGATTGGCTCTTGATATTATTCTACTGAAGGTTCCATCCAAATTGATTGGCTCTTGATATTATTCTACTGAAGGTTCCATCCAAATTGATTGGCTCTTGATATTAGGCTACTGAAGGTTCCATCCACATTGATTGGCTCTTGATATTATTCTACTGAAGGTTCCATCCAAATTGATTGGCTCTTGATATTATTCTACTGAAGGTTCCACCCAAATTGATTGGCTCTTGATATTAGGCTGCTGAATGGTTCCATCCACATTGATTGGCTCTTTCATAGAGGACAACTATACTGCACAGAACTTTGTCACCTACGTTATTTGTCAAATTCAATTCTGATGATTGCACAACATGTTTTCATATTGTGCCAGAGAGCAGAGAGCTCCTGTGGTTGTGTCTGTCTCTGCATAACGGGAGCTTTTGCACATCAGCAGCAGTGAGGTGGATGTCATTCCCGGAGAAGAGAGCTCAGCCTCCTGAACTTTTCCCATGAAGGGATATTTCTACAGTGACTGTGGGAGAGACTGGGGCCAAGACTTCAACAATAGCCCAGAGGATAAATGTTATTTTAGCGGATTGTGACCAAGAGATACAGTAGTCTATATCTTATATTCTATGTTAAAGCACAGCTTAAAAGTACGTGTTCAGAGATGATGTCAATATGACATTGATCATCGAAGTCACACTCACGCTTTTAAAAACAGAGGATCAACTGGTATTAGTATTGTGAGCTGTACTTGGACACGTTCTACCGTTATCTGAGGGTTGCTGTAGAGGTTTGGATCACCGTGCGGGTTTGTGCCAACCTGCTGTGGTAACGTCATTGTCACCCAGTCCAATCACGCCCGAAGCTAATAGTGGAGCGTTTTCCGTGCGTTCTGGGCAAATCCAGCGGTGAATTAATTAATGAATCGAGCGGGACGAAGCCAGCCGGAGTCTTTTCACTTGAGCTCAAGACAGTTCCGTTGTGCGGGGGGGGGGAAATGTTTCTCTGTACGGGTACAGTATTTAGGCGACAGGGGTTTGTTTATCCTAGAATGGAATAACGGGGTTAATATCGCATCATCTGGACCAATACGCGACTGTACAGAGTTGAATTTAAAAACTGTTCGAAATCATTCTTCTTCTACATTGTTCTTCTGCCAAAGACGATTTTTTTCAGATTTTCTTCTGGGAGATGGTGAGTAACATAGCTATTATTTGTTGCAATATTTGATGTTTGTTATAATCTGTACAATTTATACCTGGAGCTACGATACTGAATTTTGCACGGATGCATTTAATTCAAATGTATAGCCTTAAGTCTATATTATTATTGTGTAAGTTGGAAACTTATTCAGTGGAATCCAAAATAAATAAAAAAATAAATAAAAAGAATAACTCTGTCGATTCACTTAAACATTCCTTTATACTGTATATCACAAATCAAAGGGTTCGGAGTATATCCCCTTCCAGCCGATGTGTTATTAGAGAGGTCTACACTTACATTCTCTCACCTGTATTTGATCTGTTCAGTCATGTCAAAAGCATGAAATGTTGACTGACGTTTCTGTTAATAAGCACCGTTCCCCCGTTTCTGTTAATAAGCACCGTCCCCCCGCCCCCCGACTTTCTAAACACCTTAAAACATGTGGCTGGTCAGGACCAGATGACCAAACAGGCACGCAGGGCAAGTCATTATTTGATTTAGTATTGTTTTTGGGGTTGTTTTTGGGGTTATGATGAACACATCATAAGCTATGGCAGAATGTGTAGAATGGCAGTAAATTAGTTTTAAAACTGCATAGAAACTGATCATCCTCGTGACAG
>NW_026279830.1:37500-42500 GCF_023373465.1 Oncorhynchus keta
ACTGACCATAGGTCATAGGTTTGACTGATCATAGGTCATAGGTCATAGGTTATAGGTTCGACTGATCATAGGCCATAGGTCGTAGGTTCGACTGATTATAGGTCATAGGTCATACTTTCAACTGATCATAGGTCATAGGTTTGACTGATCATAGTTCATAGGTTTGGCTGATCATAGGTCACAGGTCGTAGGTTTGACTGATCATAGGACATAGGTCATAGGTTATAGGTTCGACTGATCATAGGTTATAGGTTCGACTGATCATAGACCATAGGTCGTAGGTTCGACTGATCATAGGTCATAGGTCATAGGTTTGACTGATCATAGGTTATAGGTTCGACTGATCATAGGTCATAGGTTTGACTGATCATAGGTCATAGGTCATAGGTTTGACTGATCATAGGTCATAGGTCATAGGTTTGACTGATCATAGGTTATAGGTTCGACTGATCATAGACCATAGGTCATAGGTTCGACTGATCATAGGTCATAGGTCATAGGTTTGACTGATCATAGGTTATAGGTTCTAGGTTTGACTGATCATAGACCATAGGTCATAGGTTTGACTGATCATAGGTCATAGGTTTGACTGATCATAGGTCATAGGTTTGACTGATCATAGGTCATAGGTTTGACTGATCATAGGTCATAGGTTCTAGGTTTGACTGATCATAGGTCATAGGTTCTAGGTTTGACTGATCATAGGTCATAGGTTCTAGGTTCGACTGATCATAGGTCATAGGTTTGACTGATCATAGACCATAGGTCATAGGTTCTAGGTTTGACTGATCATAGGTCATAGGTTTGACTGATCATAGGTCATAGGTTCTAGGTTTGACTGATCATAGGTCATAGGTTCTAGGTTTGACTGATCATAGGTCATAGGTTCTAGGTTTGACTGATCATAGGTCATAGGTTCTAGGTTTGACTGATCATAGGTCATAGGTTCTAGGTTCGACTGATCATAGGTCATAGGTTTGACTGATCATAGACCATAGGTCATAGGTTCTAGGTTTGACTGATCATAGGTCATAGGTTTGACTGATCATAGGTCATAGGTTCTAGGTTTGACTGATCATAGGTCATAGGTTCTAGGTTTGACTGATCATAGGTCATAGGTTCTAGGTTTGACTGATCATAGGTCATAGGTCGTAGGTTTGACACAACGTTGTGGTAATGTCTTCAACCATTGAAGCAGGTGATTAACCATTAATAATGTGAGAATCTGAAAGCATAATGTCTAATAGACCGTAAATCAATCACATCTTGGCAGTGGTGGTGTTTATTATTTTAAAGCACAACGTCTGTATTCCCTGTTGGGAAATTGGCAGATCACTTGTTAGATATTACTGCATGGTCGGAACTAGAAGCACAAGGTCTGTGTCCGGCTCCCTAGTCCCTGTTGGCAGGGTGTAGTGTTGAGGAGCAGGGTGTAGTGTTGAGGAGCAGGGTGTAGTGTTGAGGAGCAGGGTGTAGTGTTGAGGAGCAGGGTGTTCTCTGCTCTGCAGGGCTACGGGGATGACTGACTCTGCTCTGCAGGACTACGGGGATGACTGACTCTGCTCCCCAGGACTACAGGGATGACTGACTCTGCTCCCCAGGACTACGGGGATGACTGACTCTACTCTGCAGGACTACAGGGATGACTGACTCTGCTCTGCAGGACTACAGGGATGACTGACTCTGCTCTGCAGGACTACGGGGATGACTGACTCTGCTCTGCAGGACTACAGGGATGACTCACTCTGCTCTGCAGGACTACGGGGATGACTGACTCTGCTCTGGAGGACTACAGGGATGACTGACTCTGCTCTGCAGGACTACGGGGATGACTGACTCTGCTCTGCAGGACTACGGGGATGACTGACTCTGCTCTACTCTGGAGGACTACAGGGGATGACTGACTCTGCTCTGCAGGACTACGGGGATGACTGACTCGGCTCTGCAGGACTACAGGGATGACTGACTCTGCTCTGGAGGACTACAGGGATGACTGACTCTGCTCTGCAGGACTACGGGGATGACTGACTCTGCTCTGCAGGACTACAGGGATGACTGACTCTGCTCTGCAGGACTACGGGGATGACTGACTCTGCTCTGCAGGACTACAGGGATGACTGACTCTGCTCTGAAGGACTACAGGGATGACTGGCTCTGCTCTGGAGGACTACGGGGATGACTGACTCTGCTCTGCAGGACTACGGGGATGACTGACTCTGCTCTGCAGGACTACAGGGATGACTGACTCTGCTCTGCAGGACTACGGGGATGACTGACTCTGCTCTGCAGGACTACGGGGATGACTGACTCTGCTCCCCAGGACTACAGGGATGACTGACTCTGCTCCCCAGGACTACGGGGATGACTGACTCTACTCTGCAGGACTACAGGGATGACTGACTCTGCTCTGCAGGACTACAGGGATGACTGACTCTGCTCTGCAGGACTACGGGGATGACTGACTCTGCTCTGCAGGACTACAGGGATGACTGACTCTGCTCTGCAGGACTACGGGGATGACTGACTCTGCTCTGGAGGACTACAGGGATGACTGACTCTGCTCTGCAGGACTACGGGGATGACTGACTCTGCTCTGCAGGACTACGGGGATGACTGACTCTGCTCTGCAGGACTACGGGGATGACTGACTCTGCTCTGCAGGACTACGGGGATGACTGACTCTGCTCTGCAGGACTACAGGGATGACTGACTCTGCTCTGGAGGACTACAGGGATGACTGACTCTGCTCTGCAGGACTACGGGGATGACTGACTCTGCTCTGCAGGACTACAGGGATGACTGACTCTGCTCTGCAGGACTACGGGGATGACTGACTCTGCTCTGCAGGACTACAGGGATGACTGACTCTGCTCTGCAGGACTACAGGGATGACTGACTCTGCTCTGCAGGACTACAGGGATGACTGACTCTGCTCTGCAGGACTACAGGGATGACTGACTCTGCTCTGCAGGACTACGGGGATGACTGACTCTGCTCTGCAGGACTACAGGGATGACTGACTCTGCTCTGCAGGACTACGGGGATGACTGACTCTGCTCTGCAGGACTACGGGGATGACTGACTCTGCTCTGCAGGACTACAGGGATGACTGACTCTGCTCTGCAGGACTACAGGGATGACTGACTCTGCTCTGCAGGACTACGGGGATGACTGACTCTGCTCTGCAGGACTACGGGGATGACTGACTCTGCTCTGCAGGACTACAGGGATGACTGACTCTGCTCTGCAGGACTACAGGGATGACTGACTCTGCTCTGCAGGACTACGGGGATGACTGACTCTGCTCTGCAGGACTACGGGGATGACTGACTCTGCTCTGCAGGACTACGGGGATGACTGACTCTGCTCTGCAGGACTACGGGGATGACTGACTCTGCTCTGCAGGACTACGGGGATGACTGACTCTGCTCTGCAGGACCACGGGGATGACTGACTCTGCTCTGCAGGACTACGGGGATGACTGACTCTGCTCTGCAGGACTACAGGGATGACTGACTCTGCTCTGCAGGACTACGGGGATGACTGACTCTGCTCTGCAGGACTACAGGGATGACTGACTCTGCTCTGCAGGACTACGGGGATGACTGACTCTGCTCTGCAGGACTACGGGGATGACTGACTCTACTCTGCAGGACTACGGGCATGACTGACTCTGCTCTGCAGGACTACAGGGATGACTGACTCTGCTCTGCAGGACTACGGGATGACTGACTCTGCTCTGCAGGACTACAGGGATGACTGACTCTGCTCTGCAGGACTACGGGGATGACTGACTCTGCTCTGCAGGACTACGGGGATGACTGACTCTGCTCTGCAGGACTACAGGGATGACTGACTCTGCTCTGCAGGACTACGGGGATGACTGACTCTGCTCTGCAGGACTACAGGGATGACTGACTCTGCTCTGCAGGACTACAGGGATGACTGACTCTGCTCTGCAGGACTACGGGGATGACTGACTCTGCTCTGCAGGACTACGGGGATGACTGACTCTGCTCTGCAGGACTACGGGGATGACTGACTCTGCTCTGCAGGACTACAGGGATGACTGACTCTGCTCTGCAGGACTACGGGGATGACTGACTCTGCTCTGCAGGACTACGGGGATGACTGACTCTGCTCTGCAGGACTACGGGGATGACTGACTCTGCTCTGCAGGACTACGGGGATGACTGACTCTGCTCTGCAGGACTACGGGGATGACTGACTCTGCTCTGCAGGACTACGGGGATGACTGACTCTGCTCTGCAGGACTACGGGGATGACTGACTCTGCTCTGCAGGACTACGGGGATGACTGACTCTGCTCTGCAGGACTACGGGATGACTGACTCTGCTCTGCAGGACTACAGGGATGACTGACTCTGCTCTGCAGGACTACAGGGATGACTGACTCTGCTCTGCAGGACTACAGGGATGACTGACTCTGCTCTGCAGGACTACGGGGATGACTGACTCTGCTCTGCAGGACCACGGGGATGACTGACTCTGCTCTGCAGGACACAGGGATGACTGACTCTGCTCTGCAGGACCAGGGATGACTGACTCTGCTCTGCAGGACTACGGGGATGACTGACTCTGCTCTGCAGGACTACGGGGATGACTGACTCTGCTCTGCAGGACTACAGGGATGACTGACTCTGCTCTGCAGGACTACGGGATGACTGACTCTGCTCTGCAGGACTACGGGGATGACTGACTCTGCTCTGCAGGACTACAGGGATGACTGACTCTGCTCTGCAGGACTACGGGGATGACTGACTCTGCTCTGCAGGACTACGGGGATGACTGACTCTGCTCTGCAGGACTACAGGGATGACTGACTCTGCTCTGCAGGACTACGGGGATGACTGACTCTGCTCTGCAGGACTACGGGGATGACTGACTCTGCTCTGCAGGACTACAGGGATGACTGACTCTGCTCTGCAGGACTACAGGGATGACTGACTCTGCTCTGCAGGACTACGTGGATGACTGACT
>NW_026279830.1:45000-50206 GCF_023373465.1 Oncorhynchus keta
TGGTGCCATTATGGTGCCGACATTATGGTGCCGACATTATGGTGCCGACATTATGGTGCCGACATTATGGTGCCGACATTATGGTGCCGACATTATGGTGCCGACATTATGGTGCCCCGACATTATGGTGCCGACATTATGGTGCTGACATTATGGTGCCGACATTTGCCGACATTATGGTGCCGACATTATGGTGCTGACATTATGGTGCCGACATTATGGTGCCGACATTATGGTGCCGACATTATGGTGCTGACATTATGGTGCCGACATTATGGTGGTGACATTATGGTGCCGACATTATGGTGCCGACATTATGGTGCTGACATTATGGTGCTGACATTATGGTGCCGACATTATGGTGCCGACATTATGGTACCCGACATTATGGTGCCGACATTATGGTGCCAACATTATAGTGCCGACATTATGGTACATTATGGTGCCGACGTTATGGTGCCGACATTATGGTGCCGACATTATGGTGCCGACATTATGGTGCCGACATTGTGGTGCCGACATTATGGTGCCGACATTGTGGTGCCGACACGGTTATGGTGCCGACATTATGGTGTGGTGCCGACGACATTATGGTGCCGACATTATGGTGCCGACATTATGGTGCCGACATTATGGTGCCGACATTATGGTGCCGACATTATGGTGCCGACATTATGGTGCCGACATTATGGTGCCGACATTATGGTGCCGACATTATGGTGCCGACATTATGGTGCCGACATTATGGTGCCGACATTATGGTGCCGACATTATGGTGCCGACATTATGGTGCCGACATTATGGTGCCGACATTATGGTGCCGACATTATGGTGCCGACATTGTGGTGCCGACATTATGGTGCCGACATTATGGTGCCGACATTATGGTGCCGACATTATGGTGCCGACATTATGGTGCCGACATTATGGTGCCGACATTATGGTGCCGACATTATGGTGCCGACATTATGGTGCCGACATTATGGTGCCGACATTATGGTGCCGACATTGTGGTGCCGACATTATGGTGCCCGACATTATGGTGGTGACATTATGGTGCCGACATTGACATTATGGTGGTGCCGACATTATGGTGCCGACATTATGGTGCCGACATTATGGTGCCGACATTATGGTGCCGACATTATGGTGCCGACATTATGGTGTGACATTATGGTGCCGACATTATGGTGCTGACATTATGGTGCCGACATTATGGTGCCGACATTATGGTGCCGACATTGTGGTGCCGACATTATGGTGCCGACATTATGGTGCCTGACATTATGGTGCCGACATTATGGTGCCCTACATTATGGTGCCGACCATTATGGTGCCGACATTATGATGCTGACATTATGGTGCCGACATTATGGTGCCGACATTGAAAAAGTTGACATTATGGTGCCGACATTATGGTGCCGACATTATGGTGACATTACTGACATTATGGTGCCGACATTATGGTGCCCGACATTATGGTGCCGACATTATGGAATTTACCCCATTCATGGTGCTGGACATTATGGTGCTGACATTATGGTGCCGACATTATGGTGCCGACGACATTATGGCCCGACATTTGGTGACATTATGGTACCCGACATACATTGTGGTGACATTATGGTACCCGACATCATTATGGTGCTGACATTATGGTGCCGACATTATGGTACCGACATTATGGTGCTGACATTGGTGCCCATCGGTGCCGACATTATGGTGGTGGTGACATTATGGTGCCAACATTTGGTGAATTATGGTGTTGTGACATTATGGTGACATTATGGCGCTGACATTATGGTGCCGACATTATGGTGCTGACATTATGGTGCTGACCGACATTATGGTGCCGACATTATGGTGCCGACATTATGGTGCCGACATTATGGTGCCGACATGCCGACATATGGTGCTGACATTATGATGCTGACATTATGGTGCCGACATTATGGTGCCGACATTATGGTGGTGACATTATGGTGGTGACATTATGGTGCTGACATTATGGTGCCGACATTATGGTGCCGACATTGTGGTGCCGACATTATGGTGCCCATTATGGTGCCAACATTATGGTGCCGACATTATGGTGCCGACATTATGGTGCCGACATTATTATGGTGCTGACATTATGGTGCCGACATTATGGTGCCGACATTATGGTGACCGACATTATGGTGCCATTATGGTGCCGACATTATGGTGCCCGACATAATGTGGTGCTGACATTATGGTGCCGACATTATGGTGCCGACATTATGGTGCCGACATTATGGTGCCGACATTATGGTGCCGACATTATGGTGCCGACATTATGGTGCCGACATTATGGTGCTGACATTATGGTGCCGACATTATGGTGCTGACATTATGGTGCCGACATTACGGTGCCGACATTACGGTGCCGACATTATGGTGCCGACATTACGGTGCCTGACATTACGGTGCCGACATTACGGTGCCGACATTATGGTGCCGACATTATGGTGCCGACATCGGGGAAGAACATACCTCTGACCATGATGATGTCAGAGGAAAGGATAAGCAGAGTCAATGACCAAGATGATGTCAGAGGTAAGGATAAGCAGAGTCAATGACCATGATGATGTAAGGATAAGCAGAGTCAATCACCATGATGATGTAAGGATAAGCAGTCAATCACCATGATGATGTAAGGATAAGCAGAGTCAATCACCATGATGATGTAAGGATAAGCAGAGTCAATCACCATGATGATGTAAGGATAAGCAGAGTCAATGACCATGATGATGTCAGAGGTAAGGATAAGCAGAGTCAATCACCATGATGATGTCAGAGGAAAGGATAAGCAGAGTCAATCACCAAGATGATGTCAGAGGTAAGGATAAGCAGAGTCAATGACCATGATGATGTCAGAGGAAAGGATAAGCAGAGTCAATGACCATGATGTAAGGATAAGCAGAGTCAATCACCATGATGATGATAAGCAGAGTCATGATGGAAAGGATAAGCAGAGTCAATCACCATGATGATGTCAGAGGAAAGGATAAGCAGAGTCAATGACCATGATGATGTCAGAGGAAAGGATAAGCAGAGTCAATGACCAAGATGATGTCAGAGGAAAGGGAGAGTCAATGACCATGATGTCAATCAATGACCATGATGATGTCAGAGGAAAGGATAAGCAGAGTCAATGACCATGATGATGTCAGAGAGGATAAGCAGAGTCAATCACCATGATGATGTAAGGATAATCAGAGTGATGTAAGGATAAGCAGAGTCAATCACCATGATGATGTCAGAGGAAAGGTTAAGCAGAGTCAAGGATCAGAGAAAGCTAATCAGAGTCAATGACCATGATGATGTCAGAGGAAAGGATAAAGTCAATCACCATGATGATGTAAGGATAAGCAGAGTCAATCACCATGATGATGTCAGAGGTAAGGATAAGCAGAGTCAATCACCATGATGTCAGAGGAAAGGATAATCAGAGTCAATGACCATGATGATGTCAGAGGGATAAGCAGAGTCAATCACCATGATGATGTCAGAGGAAAGGATAAGCAGAGTCAATGACCATGATGATGGGTTCTCTGATGATGATACTGATGATGATGGCGTGTGGTGTGAAATCTCCTCTGGTTGAGTTATTTTCCATCTGGGTTATGACCTCCCTCTGGGTGATGATCCTAATGACCTCTCTCTGGGTAATGACCTCTCTCTGGGTAATGACTCTGGGTAATGACCTCCCTCTGGGTAATGATGACCTCTCTCTGGGTAATGACCTCCCTCTGGTAATGACCTCCCCTCTGTAATGACCTCTCTCTAGGTAATGACCTCTCTCTGGGTAATGACCTCCCTCTGGGTGATGACCTCTCTCTGGGTGATGACCTCTCTCTGGGTGATGACCTCCCTCTGGGTGATGAGGTAATGACCTCTCTCTGTAATGACCTCCTCTGGGTAATGACCTCTCTCTGGGTAATGACCTCCTCTCTCACGGGTAATGACCTCTGTAATGACCTCCCTCTGGGTAATGACCTCTATCTGGGTAATGACCTCTCTCTGACCTCTCTGGGTAATGACCTCTCTCTGGGTAATGATCTCCCTCTGGGTAATGACCTCTCTCTGGGTAATGATCTCCCTCTGGGTAATGATCTCTCTCTGTCTAATGATATTTCTCTGTCTAATGATCTCTCTCTGTCCTAATGTCAGGTAATGATCTCTCTGGAGGTCTCTGGGTAATGACCTCCCTCTGGGTAATGACCTCTCTCTGGGTAATGATCTCTCTCTGTAATGACCTCTCTATGGGTAATGACCTCTCTCTGAGTAATGACCTCCCTCTGGGCAAGGACCTCCCTCTGTAATGACCCTCTCTGCAATGACCTCTCTCTGGGTAATGATCTCTCTCTGGGTAATGACCTCCCTCTGGGTAATGACCTCTCTCTGTCTAATGATCTCTCTGTCTAATGACCCTCTCTGTAATGACCTCTCTCTGGGTAATGACCTCTCTCTGGGTAATGACCTCTCTCTGGGTAATGACCTCCCTCTGGGTAATGACCTCTATATCTTCTGGCACAGTGTATTGTTTTGATTTGGTTTAGAACGAAGAGGGGACCTTTGGGTTATTTAGTTATTCTGTAATCAATTAGGGGACATGTGGGTTATTTAGTTGTTCTGTAATCAATTAGGGGACATGTGGGTTATTTAGTTGTTCTGTAATCAATTAGGGGACATGTGGGTTATTTAGTTATTCTGTAATCAATTAGGGGACATGTGGGTTATTTAGTTGTTCTGTAATCAATTAGGGGACATGTGGGTTATTTAGTTGTTCTGTAATCAATTAGGGGACATGTGGGTTATTTAGTTATTCTGTAATCAATTAGGGGACATGTGGGTTATTTAGTTGTTCTGTAATCAATTAGGGGACATGTGGGTTATTTAGTTGTTCTGTAATCAATTAGGGGACATGTGGGTTATTTAGTTATTCTGTAATCAATTAGGGGACATGTGGGTTATTTAGTTGTTCTGTAATCAATTAGGGGACATGTGGGTTATTTAGTTGTTCTGTAATCAATTAGGGGACATGTGGGTTATTTAGTTATTCTGTAATCAATTAGGGGACATGTGGGTTATTTAGTTGTTCTGTAATCAATTAGGGGACATGTGGGTTATTTAGTTGTTCTGTAATCAATTAGGGGACATGTGGGTTATTTAGTTATTCTGT
>NW_026279831.1:0-3346 GCF_023373465.1 Oncorhynchus keta
GAAGCGACTTACAAATTGGTGCATTCACCTTATGACAACCAGTGGAACAGCCACTTGCATCTAAATCTTGTTGGGGGGGGGGGGTGAGAAGGATTACTTACCCTACTTACCCTATCTAGGTATTCCTTGAAGAGGTGGGGTTTCAGGTGTCTCCGGAAGGTGGTGATTGACTCCGCTGTCCTGGCGTCGTGAGGAGTTTGTTCCACCATTGGGGGGCCAGAGCAGCGAACAGTTTTGACTGGGCTGAGCGGGAACTGTACTTCCTCAGTGGTAGGGAGGCGAGCAGGCCAGAGGTGGATGAACGCAGTGCCCTTGTTTGGGTGTAGGGCCTGATCAGAGCCTGGAGGTACTGAGGTGCCGTTCCCCTCACAGCTCCGTAGGCAAGCACCATGGTCTTGTAGCGGATGCGAGCTTCAACTGGAAGCCAGTGGAGAGAGCGGAGGAGCGGGGTGCGTGAGAGAACAGGAAGGTTGAACACCAGACGGGCTGCGGCGTTCTGGATGAGTTGTAGGGGTTTAATGGCACAGGCAGGAGCCCAGCCAACAGCGAGTTGCAGTAATCAAGACGGGAGATGACAAGTGCCTGGATTAGGACCTGCGCCGCTTCCTGTGAGGCAGGGTCGTACTCTGCGGATGTTGTAGAGCATGAACCTACAGGAACGGGACACCGCCTTGATGTTAGTTGAGAACGTCAGGGTGTTGTCCAGGATCACGCCAAGGTTCTTAGCGCTCTGGGAGGAGGACACAATGGAGTTGTCAACCGTGATGGCGAGATCATGGAACGGGCAGTCCTTCCCCGGGAGGAAGAGGAGCTCCGTCTTGCTGAGGTTCAGCTTGAGGTGGTGATCCGTCATCCACACTGATATGTCTGCCAGACATGCAGAGATGCGATTCGCCACCTGGTCATCAGAAGGGGAAAGGAGAAGATTAATTGTGTGTCGTCTGCATAGCAATGATAGGAGAGACCATGTGAGGTTATGACAGAGCCAAGTGACTTGGTGTATAGCGAGAATAAGAGGGCCTAGAACAGAGCCCTGGGGGACACCAGTGGTGAGAGCGCGTGGTGAGGAGACAGATTCTCGCCACGCCACCTGGTAGGAGCGACCTGTCAGGTAGGACGCAATCCAAGCGTGGGCCGCGCCGGAGATGCCCAACTCGGAGAGGGTGGAGAGGAGGATCTGATGGTTCACAGTATCGAAGGCAGCCGATAGGTCTAGAAGGATGAGAGCAGAGGAGAGAGAGTTAGCTTTAGCAGTGCGGAGCGCCTCCGTGATACAGAGAAGAGCAGTCTCAGTTGAATGACTAGTCTTGAAACCTGACTGATTTGGATCAAGAAGGTCATTCTGAGAGAGATAGCGGTAGAGCTGGCCAAGGACGGCACGCTCAAGAGTTTTGGAGAGAAAAGAGAGAAGGGATACTGGTCTGTAGTTGTTGACATCGGAGGGATCGAGTGTAGGTTTTTTTTTCAGAAGGGGTGCAACTCTCGCTCTCTTGAAGACGGGAGGGACGTAGCCAGCGGTCAGGGATGAGTTGATGAGCGAGGTGAGGTAAGGGAGAAGGTCTCCGGAAATGGTCTGGAGAAGAGAGGAGGGGATAGGGTCAAGCGGGCAGGTTGTTGGGCGGCCGGCCGTCACAAGACGCGAGATTTCATCTGGAGAGAGGGGAGAAAGAGGTCAGAGCATAGGGTAGGGCAGTGTGGGCAGAACCAGCAGTGTCGTTTGACTTAGCAAACGAGGATCGGATGTCATCGACCTTCTTTTCAAAATGGTTGACGAAGTCATCTGCAGAGAGGGAGGAGGGAGGGGGAGGATTCAGGAGGGAGGAGAAGGTGGCAAAGAGCTTCCTAGGGTTAGAGGCAGATGCTTGGAATTTAGAGTGGTAGAAAGTGGCTTTAGCAGCAGAGACAGAGGAGGAAAATGTAGAGAGGAGGGAGTGAAAGGATGCCAGGTCCGCAGGAGGCGAGTTTTCCTCCATTTCCGCTCGGCTGCCCGGAGCCCTGTTCTGTGAGCTCGCAATGAGTCGTCGAGCCACGGAGCGGGAGGGGAGGACCGAGCCGGCCTGGAGGATAGGGGACATAGGGAGTCAAAGGATGCAGTAAGGGAGGAGAGGAGGGTTGAGGAGGCAGAATCAGGAGATAGGTTGGAGAAAGTTTGAGCAGAGGGAAGAGAAGATAGGATGGAAGAGGGAGAGTAGCGGGGGAGAGAGAGCGAAGGTTGGGACGGCGCGATACCATCCAGTAGGGGCAGTGTGGGAAGTGTTGGATGAGAGCGAGAGGAAAAAGGATACAAGGTAGTGGTCGGAGACTTGGAGGAGTTGCAATGAGGTTAGTGGAAGAACAGCATCTAGTAAAGATGAGGTCAAGCGTATTGCCTGCCTTGTGAGTAGGGGGAAGGTGAGAGGGTGAGGTCAAAAGAGGAGAGGAGTGGAAAGAAGGAGGCAGAGAGGAATGAGTCAAAGGTAGACGTGGGGAGGTTAAAGTCGCCCAGAACTGTGAGAGGTGAGCCGTCCTCAGGAAAGGAGCTTATCAAGGCATCAAGCTCATTGATGAACTCTCCGAGGGAACCTGGAGGGCGATAAATGATAAGGATGTTAAGCTTGAAAGGGCTGGTAACTGTGACAGCATGGAATTCAAAGGAGGCAATAGACAGATGGGTAAGGGGAGAAGAGAGAAAGACCACTTGGGAGAGATGAGGATCCCGGTGCCACCACCCCGCTGACCAGAAGCTCTCGGGGTGTGCGAGAACACGTGGGCGGACGAGGAGAGAGCAGTAGGAGTAGCAGTGTTATCTGTGGTGATCCATGTTTCCGTCAGTGCCAAGAAGTCAAGGGACTGGAGGAGGCATAGGCTGAGATGAACTCTGCCTTGTTGGCGCAGATTGGCAGTTCAGAGGCTACCAGAGACCTGGAACTCCACGTGGGTCGTACCGCGCTGGGACCACCAGGTTAGGGTGGTCGCTGGCCACGCGGTGTGGAGCGTTTGTATGGTCTGTGCAGAGAGGAGAGAACGGGGAGGGATAGACAGACACATAGTTGACAGGCTACAGAAAGGCTACGCTAATGCAAGGAAATTGGAATGACAAGCGGACTACACGTCTCGTCTCTAATGTTACAGAACAGTTACAGGTCTGATCACAGTAGCAAGAATCTAGGTCTGATCACTAAAATGATCCACATTACAGGTCTGATCACAGTAGCCACACGTACAGGTCTGATCACAGTAATACACATTACAGGTCTGATCACAGTAATACACATTTACAGGTCTGATCATAGTAATACACGTACAGGTCTGATCACGGTAATACATTACAGGTCTGATCACATTAATACACATTACAGGTCTAATC
>NW_026279832.1:0-6754 GCF_023373465.1 Oncorhynchus keta
AACTGTACTTCCTCAGTGGTAGGGAGGCGAGCAGGCCAGAGGTGGATGAACGCAGTGCCCTTGTTTGGGTGTAGGGCCTGATCAGAGCCTGGAGGTACTGAGGTGCCGTTCCCCTCACAGCTCCGTAGGCGAGCACCATGGTCTTGTAGCGGATGCGAGCTTCAACTGGAAGCCAGTGGAGAGAGCGGAGGAGCGGGGTGACGTGAGAGAACTTGGGAAGGTTGAACACCAGACGGGCTGCGGCGTTCTGGATGAGTTGTAGGGGTTTAATGGCACAGGCAGGGAGCCCAGCCAACAGCGAGTTGCAGTAATCAAGACGGGAGATGACAAGTGCCTGGATTAGGACCTGCGCCGCTTCCTGTGTGAGGCAGGGTCGTACTCTGCGGATGTTGTAGAGCATGAACCTACAGGAACGGGACACCGCCTTGATGTTAGTTGAGAACGTCAGGGTGTTGTCCAGGATCACGCCAAGGTTCTTAGCGCTCTGGGAGGAGGACACAATGGAGTTGTCAACCGTGATGGCGAGATCATGGAACGGGCAGTCCTTCCCCGGGAGGAAGAGGAGCTCCGTCTTGCTGAGGTTCAGCTTGAGGTGGTGATCCGTCATCCACACTGATATGTCTGCCAGACATGCAGAGATGCGATTCGCCACCTGGTCATCAGAAGGGGGAAAGGAGAAGATTAATTGTGTGTCGTCTGCATAGCAATGATAGGAGAGACCATGTGAGGTTATGACAGAGCCAAGTGACTTGGTGTATAGCGAGAATAAGAGAGGGCCTAGAACAGAGCCCTGGGGGACACCAGTGGTGAGAGCGCGTGGTGAGGAGACAGATTCTCGCCACGCCACCTGGTAGGAGCGACCTGTCAGGTAGGACGCAATCCAAGCGTGGGCCGCGCCGGAGATGCCCAACTCGGAGAGGGTGGAGAGGAGGATCTGATGGTTCACAGTATCGAAGGCAGCCGATAGGTCTAGAAGGATGAGAGCAGAGGAGAGAGAGTTAGCTTTAGCAGTGCGGAGCGCCTCCGTGATACAGAGAAGAGCAGTCTCAGTTGAATGACTAGTCTTGAAACCTGACTGATTTGGATCAAGAAGGTCATTCTGAGAGAGATAGCGGTAGAGCTGGCCAAGGACGGCACGCTCAAGAGTTTTGGAGAGAAAAGAGAGAAGGGATACTGGTCTGTAGTTGTTGACATCGGAGGGATCGAGTGTAGGTTTTTTCAGAAGGGGTGCAACTCTCGCTCTCTTGAAGACGGGAGGGACGTAGCCAGCGGTCAGGGATGAGTTGATGAGCGAGGTGAGGTAAGGGAGAAGGTCTCCGGAAATGGTCTGGAGAAGAGAGGAGGGGATAGGGTCAAGCGGGCAGGTTGTTGGGCGGCCGGCCGTCACAAGACGCGAGATTTCATCTGGAGAGAGAGGGGAGAAAGAGGTCAGAGCATAGGGTAGGGCAGTGTGAGCAGAACCAGCGGTGTCGTTTGACTTAGCAAACGAGGATCGGATGTAGGGAGGGGGGAGGATCCAGAAAGAGTGAGGCATGTGGCAAAAGAGCTTCCTAGGGTTAGAGGCAGATGCTTGGAATTTAGAATGGTAGAAGTGGCTTTAGCAGCAGAGACAGAGGAGGAAAATGTAGAGGAGAGGAGGAAGGATGCAGTCCAGAGGAGGCGAGTTTTCCTCCATTTCCGCTCGGCTGCCCGGAGCCCTGGACATGTAGCTGAAGAATGTCCCTTTTGGCTACATCTCCAACAAAACATGAGAGGGGTCTTGGCTGGAGACTCTGGCTGTTGTTGATGGTCTGTCTTGGGTAACTGTTTGGGTGTCTGTTTCTTTCTCTGGTCATATTGCTGTTGGCATTCTCTGTCCTTCTCAAACTGCTGTCCAAGCTTCTAACCAGTCCATCGACAGTGGTGACTCGTTCTCGGAGTTGACTGGCTAGTAGTAGGTTGATGTTACGGTTTTGACTTGAGGTTATTATTTATAGGGGTGCCAGGTAGGTTGTGCCTACCAGAGAAAACATTGGTTTCTCCTTTTAGTTTGGGTGGGAATGAGTCCCATCTGGTCCGTCAAGTCTACACCAATACAAAGGACGTATGTAAAAGTCAGGATGGAAATAAACTTTTCATAAACCCTTAAAACATTGAAAAGAACTTCAAAAACAACTATATTCTGTTGCGTGGGTTGTATTAGCAACAACAATGATTACACACACACATATAATAATATCACAATGAGTTCTGGTTCCTCCAGAAATGTCCTGTACCTCGGGCCTAAAAAGAGTCCTGCCCGGTAAAGGAGTTCAGTGAACTCAAGTGACTTTTGTCACGCGATGTTTGTCCGTTCATTCCGTGTAGCGTAAACCCAGTATTAAACATACAATCAATATAACAATTACTTTACCACAGAACCTTAAAGCGGATCAACTCTTAATTAAGTCCTCAACTACCACTAACTACACAAATCACAGTATACATCACATCCAAACAAATGAAATACCGTATACAAAAAGGTGGTAGTCAGTCGGTCAGTCAGACAATCCAATCCGCCAATAGATCTCCAGCGGAGAAAGGCCACGAAGAACGGAGAGGTGTAGTCCAGGGACGCAAAGAGTGGATCCGATCCTGGGTAAACTCTCTTAGGCTACAAAACACACGTTTAACGGCAACAAAACAAACGGAATAGAGAAGCTTCGGAACTGAGGGTTGAACACATCCTCATGCACGTCTCCATCACAACCCCACTTTCGTGCAGCTGATGCTGGCTATTTAATTGGGAATTAAAGGGAAAGCGCCCTATTGGAAGGAGCTGCACTGAGACGGTTCAGAAAATTCAGGGCCGTCACACACCCCTCCCCTGGAAAAAGCCGACCATTGCCCTGGAAGGCACATCTTGGTCGGGGAAACCGAGAAAGGTCTCCTCATCACTTTCCTCTACAAAAATATTCATTACTTTTGGAGCTCACGCTCCTCAGCTGAGGAGTCACAGGCCTTAAGGTGCGAGACTTCTGGGTCTGGGAATCCGAGAAAAGTATCCTCACTATCCTCTTCAAAGATATCCAGGACCTTGCGGCGCTCAATCGCCTCCAATTCCTCAGCCGAGGGGTAACAGGCCTTAAGGCGTGAGACATGGACGATGCGCATATCTTCACCTGTGTCCTCTTTCACCACTCGGTAGTTCAAAGGGCCCATCTGCTCCACAATCCTATATGGTCCTTGCCATTTAGGAGCGAGCTTGGCCGAGAAGAATTGTTCAGCTTTCGAGTAAGGATGAGAGCGAAGCCACACCCGATCACGAAGCTGGAACTGCATGTCTCGTCTGTTCTTATCATAATTTCTCTTCTGCTTGAGTCGAGCCTGGATCATGTTCTTTGAGACAAGAGCTCTCAAGTCATGGAGATGGCCTACCTGGTCATAGCAAGCAGCGTCTGGAGTAAGCTGCTGGGGCTGTAGCACCATATCCAAGGGTCCTCGGAGAGGACGACTTAGGTTCAGCTCTGCAGGTGTGACTCCAGTGGACTCTTGCACAGCAGAATTCAGGGCAAATCGAAACTCGTGAAGGTGCTTGTCCCAGTGTTTGTGCTGGGTCCCTACATAGGAAGCAATCATTGTCTTCAAGGTTCGATTTACTCTCTCAGTGAGATTGGTCTGTGGGTGATAGGCCGTGGTCAACTTCTGCCTCAGGTTCCATCTTTGGCAGGTCTCCTCAAAGAGATCAGAGACAAATTGGGAACCTCGATCAGACAGGATGTAATCAGGCACTCCCCAGCGAGTCAGGATCTCTTTCGTAAGGATGTTAGAGACGGTCCTTGCTGTGGCCTGACGCAGGGAAAAGAGTTCCACCCACTTTGAATAGTAATCAACAAAAACAAGTATGTACACATTCTGATTGGAGCTTCTAGGAAATGGACCCATCAAATCCACTCCTAACATTTCCCAAGGTCGGGTAACCACCGTTTGCTGCAACTTGCCAGCAGGCTTTCTACCTTCTGGTTTGTACATTTGACAAACCTGACAATTTCGGATGTGTGACTTCACATCCATGCTCAGATGTGGCCAGTAGAGTAACGCTTGCAACCGCTTGTAGGTTTTGAACCTGCCCAAATGACCAGCTAATGGGTCTTCATGGAAATGTTGAAGCAGTTGTAGGCGTAGAGTGTCCGGTATGTACATTTGGTAGAGTGTTCTGTGAGGTAGTTGTACGACTCGGTAGACTTTATCTTCAATGATGGTCAGCTTTGTGGTAGGATTGACCATCTTTTCTCCATCTTCCAGGATAGTCTGGTACAAAGCCTGTACTTCTGGATCATCCTGTTGAGCTTTCCATATGGCCTCATCAGAGATGGGAAAGTCTGTTTTGGGCGAGTCTCGACTGCTTGACAGGACAGTAGCACATGTAAGATCAGGGCCACCGTTATCACAAGTAGGAGCTCTGGACAAGGCATCTGGAACAGTGTTGTATTTTCCTTTCCTGTATTCCACTGCAAATGTGAACTCTTGCAACCGTAGAGCCCATCTTATGAGTCTGGTGCTTGGTTTGTTGGTCTTGAACACCCACACAAGGGAGGAATGGTCAGTGACCACAGTGAAGTGTCTTCCCTCCAAGTAGTACCTCCACTTTTCCAAAGCCCAGACCACTGCAAGGCACTCTTGCTCTGTTGTGGAGTAGTTCCGTTCTGCTCCATTCAATGTCCGACTGGCGAACGCTAGCACTTCTTCAGTGCCAAGTCCAGTCTGTTGGACTAGGACAGCACCAAGTCCAACATCACTTGCATCAGTGTAAACAACAAAAGGGCAATCAAAGTTGGGATGACCTAAAATGGGAGGTGTGACGAGATGTCGTTTCAGGGTTTCAAAGGAAGTCTGGCACTCTGCCGTCCATTGGAATTTCGCTCCTTTTCGCTTCATCGTTGAGGGGTTCTGCCACCTGGGAGAAGTTCGACACAAACCGATGGTACCATCCAGCCATACCAAGGAACCGTTGAAGGGCCTTGAGTGTGGTTGGCACAGGGAAGTCTTGTACAGCCTTTGTCTTTTCAGGATCCACATGAATGCCGTCGAAAGACACAATATGGCCAAGGAACTTCAGGGAGGTTTGGCAGAAGTTGCTCTTCTTCATATTTAAGGTCAGACCAGCTTCTCTTAGCTTGTCCAACACTGCTTGAAGATCTTGAAAGTGTCTTTCTCTGTTCTGAGAGTAGATAATTATATCGTCCAGGTAGACGAAACAGATCTTCCCTTTGAGCTCACCTAACGCAATCTCCATGAGTCTTTGGAAAGTGGCAGGGGCATTCTTTAATCCAAAGGGCATCACCTTAAAGGAAAACAAGCCCTCGGCACAGACAAACGCAGTCTTGTCCTTGCTTTCCTGGTCCATCTCAACCTGCCAATAACCACTATTGAGGTCAAGGGTAGTGAACACAACAGCGCCAGACAATGACTCCAGGATCTCATGGATGGTGGGAAGAGGATAGGCATCAGTCTGGGAAACATTGTTGGTCTTCCTATAGTCCACACAAAATCTAAGACCACCAGTCTTTTTTGGGATGAGGACAACAGGAGCAGCCCAGGGAGAGGAGGAACGTTCTATTATATCTTGTGTTAACATATCATTTATGAGTCCCTTTTGGATGATTAGCTTCGCTGGGGACAAACGATATGGCTTTTGCTTGATCGGCATTTCCTGTGTAAGGAATATTTTGTGCTTCAGGAGCCTGGTGCGTCCCAGCTTTGAAGTACATACATCAGCATTATTCTGCAGCTGTTCCAACAGCCTTAACTCCTCTGGCTGTTCCAGCTGAGCTCTTCTCACAGCCTGTAAAAGGAGATCGTCAGAAGGATTATCGAGGGTTAGTGGTACCGGAGCAATGGCAGAGAAGACTGCCACATTTGAACCCCAATCATGTAACTTCATAGCTTCTGATTGGAAGAAATGCTTCTCGCTCGGATTGTATGGAAACCAGTAGCAATTGTGTGCGATATCAATCTGGACACCACTGAAGTACATGAAATCAATTCCCAACACGACAGGAAAAGCAAGGTTCCTGGTTTGTAGGATAACAGAAGGAATCATATAGGAGCGGTTACACAGGCGGAACTCTACCTCACTCCATCCAAGTGGTCGTCTAGCCTCACCATCAGCCAGATAGAGTGGACCTTCTGTCCACGGCTTCAAGTTGTATTGTGGACCGTTAACCTCCTTCCACAGTTTCTCATTGAGCAGTGTGTAGGATGACCCGGTATCCAAGATGGCTCTTCCTGTCCATGGGCCTATGGACAGGGGTAACACCAGTTGGTGCGGTATTAACTGAAAGGAAGGGGATGTCGATGGGGGGGCGTAGGCAGTGACTCTTGGGGTTTCAGCTCTGGTTAAAGCACCCAGAGAAGGATGGTCATTGCTGCGAAGAGAGTTAGGTGTGTTGGCCTGTTGTGATTTGTGGTTTCTGGAAGGGTTTACTTGATACGGTCTTGGACATTACATTTACATTACATTTAAGTCATTTAGCAGACGCTCTTATCCAGAGCGACTTACAAATTGGTGCATACACCTTATGACAACCAGTGGAACAGCCACTTGCATCTAAATCTTGTTGGGGGGAGAAGGGGGGTGAGAAGGATTGCTTACCCATACCCACCCTATCCCTAGGTATTCCTTGAAGAGGTGGGGTTTCAGGTGTCTCCGGAAGGTGGTGATTGACTCCGCTGTCCTGGCGTCGTGAGGAGTTTGTTCCACCATTGGGGGCCAGAGCAACGAACAGTTTTGACT